>NW_003163320.1:294966-527914 GCF_000004985.1 Naegleria gruberi | reverse complement strand
TATCCCTACCTAATCTATCGTACAGTAGAAACTGGACATGAATGTTATAAAATAGAAATGCTGAAATATCTGATTGATGATTGTCAATTAGAGTTCAAGATTCCAGAAGGAAACACTGAATTACTGTTTGATCATTTGGAAATGCCCAACTCGGACTATTTAAGTGGTATTCAATATATTTCATCGAAACTGAATTTGAGATTGACTAGTTTGGAGCGATTTCTAATGTACTTTAGTGCAATTTCTTCGAGTGCAAAATATTCGATTCTGGTAAATACTTTGGATGAATTAATTGAATTGTTTAATATTAAAATGGAAGGTGATGAAATTGGAAGATACTTGTCAAGAATATATAACGATTGGGAGAAGATTGCAGTCAGAGAGGAATCAAACAAGGAAACAAAAAGGAAAGTATTAGAATATTTCCAACTCAAATTTCCACACATCACTATATTATCAAAATAGTAAGCATTCTAAAGTTCTCTCAAATTTTGAGATGAGGAATCACTACCTCGACCATCAAAAACATGTAGAGCATTATTTTGTGAGCTTGTTCAACATCATTAAGCTGTTGCTCAAAATAAAGAGATCCGTAGGTTCGAAACATATTGATAATACACTTGAGAATTGTTTCAGTAGCAGTTTGATAATTTTTTGAATGAAATTAGATCAGAATTTATTCGAAACTCTGTCCAAGTCCTTCACATTCAATAATAAAGGAATTACCTTCTTGTGGTGTTACGGTAAATTGCACTCCAGCAATGGTTTGACAAAAGTGAATGGCAGTTTGAGTGTGAAGTGTAAGTGGTCCTGTACGAATCTTACTCTTTCCTTTGGCCAATGTCATGAAAATAATGAGCTGATCTTGTACATATTCATCGACACATCCTCCTTCATTCCACTGTTTGGCCAAATGTTTGAGAATGGACTTGGTATGGGTAATGTGTTCATCCACTTTGAATTTCTGGCTTTTTTTCATATCTTTGGTATGGAAGGAGGCACCAAATGCATTCTCCTTCGAGTCATACATGATACAGGTACCAAAGACAGCTCTTGCCTTGGATGGATTGTTGTTACACTTTTTCTTTTCCACTTGGATTTCCAATTTCTTTGAGAATGGCTGTAAGAAACTTGAATTCTTGTTAATTTCCACTTTGAGAGCTTGTTCAACCTTTTCCAAAAAATCCAAACCATCATTATCAGTATAACTCATCTCCAATAATAGTTTCACAATCGAATCTCCTCTCTCCACCAATTCCACAGCATGCAGAAATTCACCCTTCTTGAAATATTTACTCTTTTCAATAAAGAGCTCAGCTTGACCATTTCCTCTCGGATAGAATCCTCGATATTTACATTGTAAATCAAATGATTTGGAATTATCAATTTTTAAAAAGTGTCTTCTCAAAAGTGGGAATAGTAAAGTGGAAATTTCATCAATTGGTGGTGAAAAATCCACATTTGTTCCTCCTCTATAACTCATTCTAATATCCTTTCCATTTGTGTCCATAAATAACAGTGGACACAATGAAGATTGCAACATTAAAGTAGTTGCTCCAGCAGTAAAACAATCAGCAGATACCTTAATTTCCTCATCTTCGTCATAATCAATATGAACTTCTTTCGAATCACTTTTACAATTCAAAACTAATCGTTTCTTCTCCAAATCCTTTGGAATGAATGTAAAACTTGTTGATCCAACTCTGCAATCAGTCAAAGTTGATGAAAATTCTCTACTTTTCGGCAACATGGACACCAAAACAACTCCAGTCAAATGTTGAGCTCTCAATCCAGGATTTTCTCTTCCTGCACGAATATTCTGCACCTTGATTGATTTATTCAAAATGTGAGAAACTAATTTTATAATTTAAATCATCGTCATCATCATTTCAGTTCAATTTAATGAAATATTTACGTACGAGCAGTTGAATATCTAATAATTTGTCCTCCGCCTTCCATAATTCTAATATTTATCAATTTTAAAATGATGATGATAATAATTGCAAGTATTTATATATTGTTTGTTGATTTAATTTCTAATGATAGGAATAAGTACATACCCTCCATCAATAATGATGGCTTGTTGATGGGATTGAGTGGTTGCTGCATTATCGTGAACTTGTGAAAGCATTTTTTTTTTGTAAATATTGCAATTTCAAAATTGAGTGAAAGTTCAATAAATTAAATTTATTTGCATAATTGTTAATTAATTGTTAATTAAAAGAGAATCTGAGAACAAATACTGGACAACAATACCAAATAAAACAGACCTTGTAGCTTAATGATGCAAAAGGAAACGCCCACCGTGGGGGTCGAACCCACGACCACAAGGTTAAGAGCCTTGCGCTCTACCGACTGAGCTAGACGGGCTACGCTCAAACAAGATTTTTTACATGGTTGCCTAAATTATACAGAATTAAGGACTGTACCAAAGTGAGCACCTACCAATGCTAAAATTTTCAATATAAATACATTATATTTTGCTTGTTTTAACTTTGGATTGTAAAATGATTGTAAAATTATAAGGTGTTTTATCAATACATGTTCACTTTGAAAAGAATAGTTATGTTTCCTAATTATTCATTCTTCCTTTTAAGAAATACTAGGAGTTACTTTAGAATATACTCAAGTATTGACCAATTCTACAGTGTTAAGCTGAAGTAACTCCGAGAACATAACCCCACACAAATTGTCTCCGGAGCAGATTGTTATTAAATGATCCCAAACGAACTTTGTTTTTTAAAATATTTCACAAAACAAAAATGAAATACATTCTATTCGTGGTTGGTACTCTCCTTGTTTGCATTATGTCAATGGTGATTCATGCCGAGAATCCACATGCAGGACAAGTCCAACACATTGTTGCATTCAGATATGAAGCTAATGTGACCCAATCTGATAAGGATCAAATCATGAAAACCTACTTCTCACTCAAGGAAAGATGTGTCAATCCAGAAACTCATCAACCTTATATTTTGTCATTTGATGGTGGTTATCCGAATAGTCCGGAGGGTTTTGATCAAAAGATGGAACAAATCTATATTGTCACATTCAAGAATGTTCAAGATCGTGATTATTTCGTTGGCAGACCATTCCATTTCCCATATGATCCACTCCATGATGCTTTCAAAAACTTTGTTGGACCATTCTTGAGAAAACCAATTGAAACTGGTCTCATTGTTATGGATTTCCAAGTTTTGAATAAACCTTAAAGTGGTTTGAATCAATCCATTTATTACATGTAGTTTCTCCAATGAATCATTTAGGTCGATATTTGTTGTTTATTCAATGTTTTGATTCAAGATAAAAGCCCTTTCCTATTTCCTTTATTCTTATTGATAGCTCTCATCTTGGAATTATTTTCTACAACATGAATGAAGGCAAAGTGTTATTGAACTTGAGAGTGAGAATGAGGTGAAATTTTAATAATTTAAAGCGAATTTATTAGAATTTATAATTACAATAATTTACACAAGTTACAATCCCTTGTAACTTTCTTCCAAGATGGCAATAATGTCCTTCTTGGTGGCTACTCGAGGATTGGTAAATCCGCAGACATCCTTCAATGCATGATCAGCCAAGACATCAAAATCTTCTCTCTTGACAATCTTTTCACCATTCAATCCACTTGGAATTCCAACTAATTCTCTCAATTTACAAACTGCCTTAACAGCTTCATAGGCAGCATCATAATCACTCATATTATCAACATTCTTGACACCCAAAGTCTTGGCAACACGAGCAAGTTTCTTAGCATGGGCTGGAATGTTAAATTTCATGACACTTGGGAGGAGGATTGCATTACAGAAACCATGAGGTAAATTATAGTAACCACCCAATTGATGGGCAATAGCATGGACATAACCTAAACTGGCATTGTTGAAAGCGAGACCAGCAAGGAATTGAGCATAACACATCTTTTCACGAGCATAAATATCACTTCCATTGGCAACTGCTTTTGACAAGTGTTCACCAATGAGTTCAATAGCCATCAATGCACAAGCATCAGTGATTGGATTAGCAGCTGTTGAAACATAAGCTTCAATGGCATGTGTTAATGCATCGAGACCAGTACAAGCTGTCAAGAATGGTGGTTGTTTCATCATCAAGACTGGATCGTTCAAACTCAATGTTGGAGTAATATTCTTATCAACAATGGCCATCTTGACACGTGTCACTTCATTTGTAATAATTGAGAATCTAGTAAGCTCAGCAGCAGTTCCAGCAGTTGTGTTAACTGCAACATATGGACAAATTGGCTTCTTACTCTTATCTAATCCTTCATAGTCTTCAATCTTTCCACCATTTCCCTTAACAAGACCAATACCTTTAGCACAATCGTGAACACTTCCACCACCAATACTGACAATTCCATCACATGATTCCTTTTGCATAATTTTCAAACCTTCATTGACATTTGAAACAGTTGGATTTGGTTGGACATTATCAAAGATGACGAATGAAATGCCTGCCTTTTCCAAAACTTTAGTCACCTATTCAAATATTGCATTAAATACATTACAATTTGATTGTAAATAAATTACTCAATCGATGATCTAATTGACAAAATACTTACTTGAGCAACAATTCCAATTTGAACCAATGGCTTATCAGTAACAACCAAAATCTTCTTACATCCCAAATTATTAACAAATCCACCCAATTGTTCAACACTATTCACACCAATTGCATTCTGTGAAGGTGCAAAGAAGATTGAATTTCCATCAGGAATTGAATAATGTCCTTGATCCATACTCTTCAAGGAGGTGGAGAAGAATTTATGATTGCTATTGAGTGGTAAGGCTACTTGTTGCCTCTTATTTACAAATACAACGGAGGAAGCTGAAGCAACATTCTTGGTTGCCTTGTGGAGGGTTGATAAATTTCTGCTGATTGTTTGGAGTGATTGTCTGTTGATCATTTTTTTTGTGTGTTATTGAAGGCTAGATGTGTTACTCTATCGCTGATTTATTTGGGTTATTTGGATGCTGTTATTGTAAAGTATTAGTCCAATGTTGTATTGTAAGCCAATTGAAGTGTTTTTTTGGGAGGCGATAATTTTCCTAAAGATGGAAGAATATGCGCGTGGGAACGAAGATTCATCTGAAAATGGATTAGTTTTTACAAGTTTTGAGTTGATCATGCATAATTTTCGTAGAATTTACTAGTAATGATTGTTTTTTATTTGGAAACAGTGAATGCGAGTTGACCAAATAAGAGCTTTTTTGAATTTGGTGAAACTCTTGTGTTTGTATGTGTGAAGAACAATGATTGGTTGGAGATGAGTTGTTTTTATTATGCATTGCTGTGATTGTAATAGAGATGTTTAACTCATCTCCAACCAATATTGAAAAAATGTCGAAATGATTACTGACAGATAAATAATCATTTCTTTTATACAACCTCATAGCATTCGTATTTCAACAAAATCCAGATTCCAAACCTGCTTGAACCACTCACTTAATTTTTAACAAGCCTAATATTGTAAAATCAAGTCCTAACCAATCACAAAATAATAACAACACCGAAAAACAAACAGAAAAAAAAAAAGAAAACTCAAAAAAAAAATACACGAGATGGATTTCTTTTTGCCAATTGCATCGGGTTCATCTTCATCAGCAGTGGATTTATTTACTCCCAATAATAGTGGTGCAAGTAGTAGTGTTGGTTCAGGTCGTGAATCGAGTAGTAATTCGAATGAGAATGCACAACCGAATGGAAAGCCTTCACCCGATTACAATGCAAAAGGCTTGAATTTGGCATTGAAATGTAATATAGAGCCTGAAAAGGTTTATGAATTAATATTTAAAACTATTTCTGCTGAATCTGCGAAACAACTTGTTGAAAAACTTGAACTTTTGATCGAGAATGAGTCAAGCAATTCAAAAGCTGTAACACGATCATCGGACAAGTCAAAGAGGAAAATCAACTCTGAATCATCATCAACAGATTTTGAAAAGCCTGCAAAGAAAAAGAAAGAACCTCCACCAATCAAAAATCTTGAATTATTTAATGAGTGGAAAGCCAAAATGGAGGAAGTGGCCAAATCGGAACTTCCCACACTAGAGGAATTGGAAAATTTAGACGAATTATCTGAAAATAAGAAACATATTCAAATTAATCACAAATTTCTTACACAAAAGAAGAATAATCATACGGAGCAAGTAAGAATAACCTATAGAAACTTTTTCGAAAAGTATCCAAAACTCTTTTATGCCTTCTCTTATTGGACTTTAAATGGAAAAGTAAAGGTGATAAAGGAAGTTTTTGCTCATCACCCAAATTTGTTACTGCAAATTACTGATATTCCTGAGAATTACAAGAATTTTTGGAAGGACGAAGTAAGCGAAGAAAATTAGTATATTATTTAGAGTTTTGATGATTTGGCTGGTGGTTGTTCTGTTCCATTCAAATCATTGTAGATTATGTGTAATACGTCAATTGCCAATTCTTTGGCTTCTTCCTTGGTTTCTGCTTCAGCATAAACTCTCACAACGTCCTCAGTACCACTTGGACGAATAAAAGCACGACCCTTATTGACCTTTAAAACACATTCATTGATCTTGTTTTGAATACCTTCTGGAGAAACAACTTGAGTTTCGTCTGCTGAAACCTTAATAATAGTTCTGTCCTTGACCTTTAACTTGTCTTGAACACTTGGAACATCAGTATAGAGATTCTTATCCCAATCTACATAACTCCAGCCGTAATAACCCAAAACAACTTCAACAACGAGTAAATCACTGAAAGCATCACCAACTGTTGGATTAATCAACTTGGTGAGGGCAAACAAGTCAGAGATGGCTTGAACAAATTCACTACTTTCACCTCCTTGTGTGGTGCTTCTATTGTACATTTCATTAATTGCCTTATTGGCCTTTTCTGAGAAAATAACAGTACCATGTCCATTAGCTTCAAAATAAATACCAACATCGAGTTCTTTAGCCTTATGATGGAGGTATTTGACACCAGTTGGAACACAGAAAATACGTTGTTCTCCAAGAATTTGCTTCAAATAGGTTGTGCTTGAACCATTAGCATATGCTGTTTGAACAACACCAACAATTAATTGATCCAAAAGTCCAGTCTTGGTCAACAATTCACCAATAAATTTAACCAAGAGAGTGGCAATCTTATCACCATCCAACAAGACCAATTCATTTTGTTCATCTCTAAAGAAATAAACAAGTCTGTCACCATCTCCATCAATACTGGCAACACTCTTGAAATTTTCACAATTGATTGGAACAGCCTTTTGCTTTTGAACATGTTCAGCACCACAATCATGATTAAGATATTTTTGTGATTCCTCAACTCCTACAGTTTCATAATCATTGACAAGAGTAAATTTAACATCCTTTAAACTTGATTGTAATTGTTTGATTTTCTTTCCTCCAACTCCAAATGCACAATCCATAGTAATTTCCTTTTCACCTCCTCTGTATAATAAATTGAAAGCATTGGAAATATCTTGATAATAAATACTTTCATTCTTAACAAGAGTTTCTTGAACTACTTGTTGTCTTTCTTGTGGTGATGAGAATTGAGTATTGACAAGGAATGATTTAGTTTCCTCATGATGATTAGTCAACATGACCATATAGTGAAGTTGTGGAGTAATCATGAGTCCATAATCCACGTGAACAATTCCTAAATTTTCAAAGAGAGAAACAGCTGTTTTCAAGCTTGAAACCAATCTATCACTACTAGTTCTAGTATCCTTTGCAACAGAAATGCACAAAGTCTTTCCGATTGGTTTAGTTAAATCCAATTTCAATTCCGAAACCAATTCATCAAATTTTTCGCTCATCAACTTGGCGTCATGAATACAATTAGCCAAACGAACAGCTTTTTCTTCCCAAGTAGATTCTAACATTTCACCTGTAGGATCTACCAATTTTACACCATTATCTTGTGCTCCATTGTGACTAGCAGTAATCATCACACCAACAGATTCCTTCTTATCCAATGCTCTCAAACAAGCCAACAATCCGACAGTGAAAACAACTCTATCAAGAATAGAATCTGCCTTCATTCTAAATCCGGCTGTTCCGTAAGCCAATTTTTGCTTGACTTCCGCTCTCTGATCGAGAGGAAATAAATTATCAAAGGATGTAATAATGGAGGAGCTGTTCATATTTTTTTTAAAATTTAAAAATTTAAATGAAAATTGAGAAAATTAAGAAAATATTGAAAAATTGGCTTAATAATTTAAATACTCAATTATTTTCATTCTTAATATTAGAATCTTTACTGTAGATAACATTAATAAATGATCAATAATGGTTCAATCCAGTCAATTTAATCTTTTTTTCCAAAAATAAACCTTTTAAACAAACATTTGTTTTTCAGTTTCGAAAATCGTTCAAATTCTCCTCAATATCCAAAATAAAACCTCACCAAGTATCAATCATCACTCTAATGTGCTATCCATCCAACAGTGCCTTCTCTATAATTATTTCACAGATTACGCCATGAATTATTATTAGCAATTGGATGCTCATTCCATTATCTCTAACCAGCATGGTCAGTACCAATATGCAGCAGCAGAAAATCAACGTTTACGAAGCTCTGCTAGGGCTAGATAATTTTGGCAACATGGACAAGAATAGCGAACCGCTGTTGGCATTATCGGTAGAATTAATAAATAATTGAAATGATTTTTTAATTGCTTTAAAAAAAAATATAAATACATCGTGAGCGCGATAACGATACAAATAATATTTTTCATCATCATCAGCTTTGTGTTCCTAATAGCCGAGAAAAATATTTGCTGCGAAAATGTCTCATCGATTGGAGGAAGAAGATTTTGAACTCCAGGAAACTGGTAATGATACAACAAGAGCATCAAGCCTTGAAAATTTGGAAGATCCAGTAAGAGCAACAAAAACTATTGGTGAAAAATTTCTCTCTAAATTCAAGTGTTTAAATCACATTGGTGCTATCATCATCTTGTTGATTATTTTGTTAATTTTGGGAGGTTTCTGTGCTTTTGCTGCTGTTTTGTTTATAACCGAACTGGGATGTGGAGAAGTGCAAGACCACTTGAATAAGTATAGTACTGTCGTATTGGAACAAACAACATCTTATACACAAATTTCCACAGAATACAGTGCTGTTATCACTCAATTAAAGAAAGCTGCTGATGTTATGGGAGAAATTTATAGAGATCAAATGTGGTCTGAAAATTCACACCTCAGAGCTGAAATTTTGCCAACTGCCTGTCATGGAAAGCCTTTGGCTTTGTTTGATTTGAATTTCGGACCTTGGGTTAGAGTCAGTAACGATGAATCCTTTGTCAAGGAACCTTTTGATTTCCTTGCCGAAAAGCCAAAGCACGAAGTTCCAGAAAAGAAGCTTGCTGGTGCTGCTTTCTATCCAGAAAACGTCACTGAAAGTGAAATCAAAGAATGGATCAATGAATTGGACTCTACTGCTCACGCTGAAGCAACCAGTTTTTACACTGTCATTAAGGAAAGCAGTGGTAAATTGACACCTGTTAAATACAGTACTCAATACGAAAAGAAGTTGGCCAAGGCTGTCAAGTACTTGCATGCTGCTGCCAATCTTTTGACTAATCCAAAGGATTCTTACTTGAAGAGCTTCCTTCAACTCAGAGCTGATGCTTTCACTTCAAACAATTATGAACTTTCCGATATTGCTTGGTTGAACATGACTGATAGCAATTCTGTTTTGGAAGTTACTATTGGCCCATATGAAACCTATGATGATGAATTGATGGGGTTGAAGGCTGCTTTTGAAGCTTACATTGGATATAAGGATTCTGATTCTACCAAATTCATCAATGTTGTTTTGGCTAACTTGCAAGCTATTGAAACTGGTTTGCCAATGGATACCACTAAATATCCAGTCAGAAGTGTTGGTGCTATCAATTCTATCAGAGTTATCAATCAAATTTATGCTGGTGGTCAAGCCAATGGTGCTATCAAGGCTGTTGCTTATACTTTGCCAAACACTGAAAGCATTATTGAACAATACGGATCTAAGAGAGTTTTATTGAAGAATGTTCAAAAGGCCAAGTTCAATAACATTCTCCTCCCAATTTCCAAGCTTGTCATCTCATCAGCTCAACAAAATTTTGTCATCTTTAATGCCTTCTTCACTCAAGTTCTTGCCCACGAAATGATGCACGGTTTGGGTCCACAAAAGGTCTTTGAAAATGGTGCTGAAACAAGCAAGACTTTGCGTGAAGCTTTGGGCAAGTACTACTCTCCAATTGAAGAACTCAAGGCAGATATTGGTGGATTGTGGATGTTGTCTTACATGATGGATAGCAATATCACTACTATTGATTTCGGATTAAGTAGTGTTGATGCTACTGCTCCAGCTAACGTTCTTGCTAAGAAGGCCCTCTACACAACATTCTTGGCTGGTATTTTCAGAAGTGTTAGATTTGGTGTCAGTGAATCTGCTCACGCTATGGCTAATGCTGTTGCATTCAACTATATGAGAGCTAAGGGTGCTATCACTGTTTCCCAAGAAAGCTCAAAGACTGTTTTTGCTGTTAATACTAACGAATTCGAAAGTGCCATGACCAAGTTGTTGGAAACTGTTTTGGAAATCCAAGCTGAAGGTGATTACGATGATGCCAAATCTTTGTTGGAAGAACACGGTATTGTTACTGATGAAATGAAGAAAATCTTTGAGGGAATGACTAGCGAAGAATCAACCATCCCAGTTGACATTATTATTGACCAAAAGTCACACACTGTCAGCGAAGATTCTGATGATTCTGGCGATTCTGAAGAAGAAGCAAGAAGCTTTAACTATAGAAGTTTCCTCTTCAATCGCTTCCAATTCTAAGTTCCTCTAAATTAATCAAACCAAATATAAATTAAAAAATTAAATTTCTAAAATCTCAAATATTCCAAATCCATTACAATTATCATTGAGTTGTGAAAAGTTTTGAAGTTAAAAAATGAAACAATTCAATTATCAATCATTGATGCATGGTTCTTCATTGAAACATAAAATTGTTGCCACATCAAAATTCAATAATATATTAATACAACAACAGCACAATATCGGAACAAGTTGCACAACTCTAAATAATTTTAAATCATTCACCATTTCAAAACAATTATCATCATCATCGGAAGTGAAGAGAATTTGTATTGTTGGAGGAGGTGCTGCTGGATTAAATTGCACTAAATTTGCTCAATCTAAAGCCCTTTCACTCCTCAAATCAAACAAGAATCAAAAGATTGAAATTCTACTATTGGAAAGAAAGCCTCAATGTGGAAGAAAAATCATCATGTCTGGAGGTTCTAGATGTAATTTAATACCACATGAAAGCAAATGGCTTTCTTTCAAAAAGGAAAATGATTTGGAATTGAAATACTTTTCAAGTAGACCAGATATCTTGTTTCAAATATTGAAAACTTGGCCAATTGAGCAACAAAAAGTATTCTTTGAAAAGGAATTGAAAATTCCACTAGAATTGGAAGTTGAATCTGGAAAATATTTCCCCCAATCAAACGATGCCAAGGATGTTTTGGATGCATTTCTCAAGAGCATTACTGATAAAAGTAATGAAAGAGTGAAAGTTTCAATTTTGAATAATTGTGATGTGAAAGGATTGGAAAAAACTGAAAGAGGATGGAATGTGAAATTTTCACATAATGATAGGGATAACCAATCGGTTTTATGTAAATCAGTGGTCATGTCAACTGGAGGATTGAGTGTGATTAATAGTGATGGAGTGGGTGTTCAGTTACTTTCTCAATTGGGTCATTCCATTGTGCCAATGTATCCTGCCTTGACACCATTGGTTTCAGATTCTAAAGTGAAATTAATTCATAAGGAATTGAGTGGATTGACCATTCCAAATGTAATTCTAACAGTTTGTTTGGAAAATGGATCTGAAAGGAAGGTAATCTATCAAATGGAAGAACCAAAAGGTTTCCTTTTCACTCATACAGGTTATTCCGGCCCAGCTTGTCTCAATCCTTCACATGCAACCATACCAGGTCTCTACAATTTTGAAACTCAACGTATGAAGGATATACTCGTTGAAAATCCACCCCAATCCTCTTCTCTCATTGAAAAATCACAAATTGAAAGGCTACTTTTCCACTCACCAGCAAAGCCACCATGTCAATTGAAACTCTATGTGAATTGGACTCCACTCATCTCAGCTCAGGAATGGGACAGAAAATTCCAACAAGCCAAACAAAAGAATTCCAAGCTCGTTCTCAAGAATTTCATTCACAAAAACTCGGAACCAAACTTTTTACCAATTCGTCTCGTCCAATTAATCACCGATTCTTTGGCAATGAGTGATTTGCTTGTTTCCAGACTAAGCAATGACCAAAGAAGGTCCATTATTTCACATTTAACTAGTTTCCCATTAGATATTGGTGGAAATAAGGGATTCAAGATGGCAGAAGTTACAGGAGGAGGTGTAGATCTTTCACAAATTAATATTCCATCTATGGAAAGTAAGATTCATCCAAATCTTTTCTTATGTGGTGAAGTTTTGGATGCTTTTGGTAGAATTGGAGGTTTTAACTTTGCACTTGCATGGATAACTAGTAGATTAGCAGGTACCTCATGTGTTGAGCAAGTATTGACACAATAACCATTTCGAGAATTCGCATCATTTGTCACATTACAAATTTCTTCAAGAAAAAAAAAATGTCACTCCCATTTAAAACACCTGACCTCATTGAACAGCTGTTTACTGCCATTGAAAATCATCAAGATGATGGCTATAAAACCATTCAAGAACTTTTAAAATCATCCAAAGATTTGATATTGAAAAATCCCGATGATGGCATGCCAGCAATCTTTGCAATTTGTAAAACAAGTAAATGTTCCAAGATATTGGAATTGATTATCGGACACGTTGATGTAAATGTAAAATATAATGCAATGACTGCATTGGAATTTGTGATTTTGAATAATTCCGAAGAGTATCTATCAATTTTATTGGAAAGTGACAAGGTTGATGTGAATTTGGGAGTAAGTTTCAATGTTTTATGATTAATTATATTTGGTAGAATCCTCTTCCCTTCACAAGATATTTAGAAAATGTAATGAGCAAGAAATTGCAAGTTTCGAAAAGAATAGTTTCAAAATTTATTGAAAGAAAGGCCAAAGTTGATTCAGAACTTTTTCAAAGAGCTCTCAATCAACTAAACAATCCCATCATTTCACCAATTCAACCATTAGAAAACGAATTCACAGAAGAAAATGACACCATGACAGATGATGGAAAATTTGACGATGAAAGAACTGTCTTTGATGATTCATTGCAAGAAGTGTCAAATTATGAAAGAATTATCTTGAAATCATTCTCTAATATTTTGGAAAGTGTAAAAGCTCCTCAATTTGTTAAAAAAATTGAAATTATTCAACATGTATTGAATAGAATAGCTGACTTGGAAACTATGGAAGAATATTCGAAACATAATTTATTACAATTTATGAGTAGAAAGCTCATTAATCAAACTCTGACTGAAAACCTCTCTGCTCGTTACTACTTTTCACATTCACTTGATTTTGATCACAAGATTAAAAATGGAAATTTATTTTACGATCCAGGAAGATCCAATAAGGAATTTAAAGATTTTTCAAAATATTCGAATGGCAATGATAGTAATAGAGAGGTAATTTATGTAGATCTTCAAATAGATGATTCATTGAATGATATTATTCGAAAGGCAAGGAAATTTCTTCAACAAGATCTTTCGAATTTCTATAGAGAACTTTCTCAATTTGTTAGTGATGAAATGGGAGGTGAACATATTTCTAGTGAGTGTAGGAAAGAGTTGGAGATTCTCACTCGAGCATCACCTTGTGTGCCTCTTGGTAAAATCAAGAAGGGCCTGTGTAGACATAGAGCTCTGTTATTTAAGGTAATATGTGATTGTCTTCATTCGGAGGATAATAGAATCAAATGTAGATTATTGAGAGGAGCCTATAATGGAGCACATGCTTGGAATGAGGTTGAGGATGAGAAACATGAGAAATATATCATTGATGCAATGCAAAGACCAGGAGAATTAATTAGAGATTCAGATAATTATTTTAAAGAACGATCAAAATTATTGAATGTTATTCGTGAGAGAGAGTTTGATCCGAAAACTGACTTTAATCTCTTTGAAATTGAAGGACCATTAGGAAAAGGCTCTCAAGGTCAAGTATTTTCCATCAGCTTTGAAGGAAAGAAATATGCTGTCAAGAATACTGACAAGTCGAATAATGAAGTTTTCATCATGTCTTATGTGAATCATCCAAATATCATTAAGCTGTTCAATTATACTTCTGAAAATAATCAAACCAGCATGTTTCTTGAAAAGATGGAAATTGATTTGGAGAATTATCTTGTCAATGACTTTAAACAACTTGGAGAAGAACAGAAAATTGCTGAAATGCTTGTCATTTTACTGAGTATTTCATATGCTATGGAATATTTACATAATAGAAATATTATTCATAAGGATTTAAAGGTAAGGACATATTTAATTGTTAAAACATTTATTGAGATTTGAACAAATCGATGAACATGAAAATAGCCAGCAAATATTCTTCTCAATTTTGGACAATGTGGAAATAGAAAGGTAATAACCGAGGTAAAATTGGCAGATTTTGGAGTTTCAGAAGTCGTTGCCAAAACTATTGGAATTCCTTCCAGAACTGGAACATTCAGATATATGCACAATTCTTTAAGATTTGGTACCATTTCACCAACAAATCAAAAAGCTTTAGATATTTACAGTTTTGCAGTTGTCTTTCATGATTTATTATTTGTAGAGCATAGAAGTCTTTGTTCTGAGCCTGATTTAAGCTTGAACATTGATGCAAAGAAGTATTCAAAAATTTATCAAAAAACGATGACAGCACTTGCAGATTTGTGTAAATTGTGTTTCAAGACACCAAACGGCAAGGTAGATTCCTTTGGTGTTATTTCACTGCGCTTAATCAAAATACTCAGAAGATTCCACGAAACACAAGAAATTAATCAATTTTTCCATTAACTTGTAAGCTTTCTTGTTAGCTTACCTTTCAATTGAATAATAAAAATAAACAATATCATCACATAAACAATAATTATTTTGTAATTTTTAAGAGAATTTAAATTTTTTTTTTAATAATTTACTTTTGAGCAGAAGTGATAGCTTCAATGATGTCACCACCGTGTTCCTTAATCTTCTTGATGGCAGCATTTCTGGACAAACCAGTTTGTTCAATGACCATTTGGACATCCTTTTCGGCAATATTTTCTGGGAGTTCTTCTGGGGTTTCATCGGATTCAGTGGCTTCAACTGGGACTTCATCCTTTGGCTTCAACAAGTCAGCAACAGCTTGTTGTCCTCTTTGTTGGGTGGCATCTTCCATGTTGAATTTACCGAAAACAACAAAGACAGCAGTACCGTTACCATTGTCAGAGATGAAAACTTCTGGATCATCAATAGTCAAGTTGAGTCTTTGAGCACTTCTGATGGAGACTTGCTTGACACCTGGATATTCCTTCAAACCAGCCTTGAGAATGGCCTTCTTGTTCTTCTTTTCAGCCTTTGATTGTCTGTGTCTGGCAGCAGCAGCGGCAGCAGATTCACCCTTGAGTTGTTCAACAGGGACATCTTCCAAGGTTGGGACTTCTTCTTCTTCGACGTTTTCAATCTTTGGTTCTTCGGCGGACATTGATGATATTTTTTTTCAAAAACTTTTTTCATCATTGCATGTATCAACCTGCGTTGGGTACTTTACAATGACAACAAAGCACAGCTGCCATGAATGGTCATCCACTTAAAATACAATGAAAAATTGAACAATCGACTAAAATACGAAAATTCTTGAAGAGGAATTTGTTAGTAGATGATTTTTATGCATAGATATTTTCAGCTTAACGGTATCAAACTTTCTTTCATCAACTTAATGTAAGCTAACGTGTATTAAAATAAGACCGTCGTATCATTAATGCTTAAGAAAAATACAAAATCATGATGTATTTGAATAAAGTCAATTTTAAATAACCAAATATTGTTTATTTACATTGTGTTGTTTGAAATGTCATTCAACGGAGTGCTAGAGTTAGGGGAAAATTGAGGAGGATTTAAATTAATGAGAGTAAATTGGAGAGAGGCAACCAATTGCTTCAATTCACGAAGCTCTTGTGATTGTCTCAAATATTCATAGAGTAACATTTTGACAATTTCATTATTGTTGCTCTGTGAAATTGCTTCAGTCAAGTCGAAAGGAAGAGTACCATTGTAGGATTGGAGAATGGAGATGAGTTGTTGGTTGTCTGGATTGTTTGGAACGAGAGCAAGTGCTGTAGAAGGTAAAACTTCTTCAATTTGGCTATTATTCGATTCTGGTGAAAGTACAACACCTGTATTGAATGCTTCTGAGAGATTATCACCTCCTCTCTTGTCCAATGAAATGTCCTCATCGTTGAAGAACATTTGGACATCTTGCTCAGTGGTTGGTGAACTTTCCATATCTAAGAAAGTGGAGTGTGCGGTGTCTGGAGCAAAGATGGCTGCCAATTCACTATTCAATGGTTTTTCTGGTTGAGAAATTTCCATAATGTCCATTCTTTCAACCTTCTGTTCAGTGCTTGAGGATTGGTTCTTACTCTTTCTCTTACTTTCCTTTTCCTTCTTAATTCTAGCGGTAGATTTTGGTGTAAATTCATCCTTAATCTTCTTTTCAGAGGTTTCTGAATTTGTTGACATGTTGGAGGTATCATCACTCTTTTGAACAGTTTCCAAAGGAGGAGCTGGTTGTAAGCCACTCAAAAGAGGAATAAACGAGTCAAGAGATGGGAAGAATACTGGAGCATTTTCGTATTCATTCAAGGTTCTCTTCTTGGTTCTCTTTCTTTCAGCATCCCGACAACTGTCAGCCTTTCCCAATTGAATGCATCTCTTACATGGTCTTCCTGAATCACAGGCAGCGTGAGCCGTCCTACAATTTATACAGGCTCTCTTTGTGTAGGATCCTCTCTTCTTATTCTTTCCAGATCTTTTTCCCTTACCACCACCTTCGGAATCGGAATCGTCTTCATCTGTCTCAGATTCGTCTGAGTATGCCTCTAAAGCATTAGAGTTAGAAGATGGAATTGTAGAGGATGAAGGACTCGTCGAATTCTCTGAAGGTGACGAATGTATACTATTCAAATCTGATGAAGCCAAAACTATCGTGTTGTTATCTTTTTCCATTGGCTCTTCTTTCACTTTAATTTCAGTTGTTGAGGAGGAGGATGTGGACTTTTTCGAGGACTTTTTTGTGGAAGCGTTGCTCTTGGATCTTGATTTACGAGTGGTGGCAGGTGTTGTTGTAGAATTGTTATTATTAGATGATGAGGACGTTGTAACAAGTTCGTTGGTAGAGGAAGTATTAATGATGGAAGCATCAATTGTTCCATCATCTGGCTTGGGTATTGTCAAGTCTGCAACAACAACAGCTGTTGTTGGTGTCAGCGATGTGCTACTATTGTCAGATGTTATTTGATTAGAAATTGCATCAGCACCATCTTCAGTCTTGATTGGAATTGTCTTTTTGGATCTACTTTTGCCTGACTTGGTGTTTACTCCAGCAACCAGACGTAATACTAAATGGAATGTGGAATCTTTATCAATGGTCGGGTAGTCACTCAATTTCTTATGATCTTCTAATTGTAGTTGTCTATGAATGAGTCTTTGCTTGAGAGCAGGAATGCATGTTTTCTGATAAATCTTTTCCTTGACTGAAAGGATGGTGTCCTTTTTCAAGTCAACCAGAAGTGTCATTGTTTTACCAGAGAGTGTCTTGATAAAAACTTGTGTGTTAGGTGAAGGATGAGTGTACTTTGGACAAGAGGATGGTGAGACTAGAGTAGAGGTAAGGTGTTGTAAGTGGTGGTGGTGATGATGGTGGTTGTTATAACAAGAATGGTTCATTCTCTCCACACATAATATCGAGTCTTCGGAAGGGGAACAATTATTCATCATTTTGTTTTTGAATGTGTGATTGATCAATTAAAAGTATATTTCTATTCTCTGGTATTGTTCAAATTGGAAAAATAACAAAACTTTAAGCTTGCCAGTTTAAAAGGATTTCTCAACTTGAAGGAATAAATACTAAAAGGTAAGAGTGGATGATGAAGGAAAAGAATCCGATAACGCAGTCACTATGATTTGATGATTAAAATGAATCAAGTATGATAAATCTTGTTGATGATGTAAATGTTGTTGATAAATTATTGTTGTATTATATTGTTGTTGTCAAGCTAGCCTTTTAAGCTGTCCTTGTTATTGTTGATGCAGATTCTTGTTTTCTTGCTTGACAGGGAAAAAGATTCGTTCTTGTTGCGCACTTTTTTTATTATCGTCTTCAACACAAGCAGGTTCAAGCTGAAAGAAGTTTGTGCTGTGTGTGGTGGTAGCAATTCTTACATCAACTGAACCTTGCTGTTAAAATAATGTCAATCAGGAGTGGTTCTTGTTTGATGTATGGAGATAGTGCTCTAATGATTTCGGTTATTGTAAGCCTGTGAATTTGTTTCATGGTTGTATGGGAGGCTTGATTTGTGAAAACAGTTGATGGTTGTATCATTTTTGAGGTTTGGACCGATATTCGTTGAATTTCACTGGATATGGTGTATCTAATTCCATAATTTGTTATTAAAATGGTGAGTATGAAGAGAATAATATTTAGATTTAAGCTTTAGTAATTTTCTTTATCTGTTCTAGTGAATTAGAATTGAGAAGAGTATTGATTCAATAATTTCATTCTTCAAATGAACCAATTGAGTTTTGATTTTATCATTTCAATTATTAGATAGCACCTTCTCTGCTAACATGCATTATTTTGATTCCCCATATAATAGCCCAAATCCAACCAATAATAATGAATGAAAGAAGAAACTGTAAAATTCCAACTATGAGAGTTGGTTGCATCTTTTCTTTTTCTTCAGTGATTAGAGAAGCTAACATGGTACCAAATCCTGGGAAGAAGATGTTGATAATGAGGACAATAATTGAGTTGGTAGATCCAACACGTGGAGTTGAGTTTGCAATCAGACCAGTCATTTTGTTTTGAATGGATTTTTCTTTTAGATTACTTCCAAAATGAATAAATTCCAAAATTGAGGATTGGATTTTTTGAGATTATCATCAATTTTGAATCATATCTTAATGTTAATCCATTACTTATTTTCCATATTCATGATCGAAAATTAAATGTTGATATTTGTTCGGAAGTAATAGTAATTCCTCCATCATCTTGTCCAATAAAAATTCCGAAATTCTACTATCTAAAAGTCTTAATATCTTCCAACATCATCAAATGAACAACAATATGATCTTCAATAAGGTGAGCTAAGTGTGCTCTCAATTTTTTCCTCTTTTGCTTCCAATTGGTTGCTTTTACTCCAATTTTTCAAAAAATATTAAAAAATTTAATTTTGTAAACGCCATAAAAAAATTCCAAAAAATGAACACCAAACCAGTCTACAAAGTCCTTCCTTCAGACGACGAAGAAGAAGAAGTCGTTGATCCTAGAATCGAACTCAGTGCTACTTGTAAGACCATGAGATGTCAACAAGAAGTTACTGATTATGAAAACTGTTGTAAGAGAATTGAAGGTGATGAAACCGGTGAAAAGAACTGCTCATCTTGGTCTTTTGATATGAGAACTTGTATTGATTCATGTGTATGTAATCTTTGTAGTTTTTGTTCAGGATTTCTAATTATTATATAATAATAACAATAACAAAATATACGATGATGAAATATATATTTTTATTATTATTATTCATTGGAACATTAATCGGATGATGACTTGAACATTTTTGCGGATACATTATATAACTATAGGTTGCTGAAACCTTGTTCTCCAAGCTCAAGTAAACTTAGTATTATATTCTATTTTATACCGAATGATATTTCCTGTGGAACAATCATAATTTTCGACTCTTTTCTCTTATTCAGCACTTTTTGGTTAAACCTGTGTGATATAAACACCAAATGAATGGCAAATACACCTAGTGGGCTAGCTGTTCATTTCTTTTGGGAATCTCTTATAAAAACAATGGGTTTTATTTCACACTACTTTTTGTACATCGTTCTCTTTGATAATAACATTACATTTTGACAATAATCTTTCCAATGAATGATGAAGATGAATTAGCAGCCAATGAGGCATCTAACTTTTTGTGGGCATCCCTTATTGAAGAGAGAGGTAAACAGTGAGCGATAGGAATTTCAATCTTCTCTTCAAAAACATCCTTGACAATTCCACTCATAATATCTTCGTTGATGTGAGAAAAGAAAGCATTAACAGGTTAACTTACGTAAATATCGTCCAATAAGGTTGGAGCTCAAAACATAATTCTGCTCAAAACAATTACTCATGGTAATTGATTTCTCAAACATGAATTTCAAGTGGGAAGATGTCAATTGATCTGAATAATCACACAGAATCAATGAGCCATGAGCTGATAAAATATTCAAGCTCATGTCAATGTATTGAGTTGTGGCACTTCTCTCGTTTGGAATTAGTGAATCTGAAGAATTTGTGTGAAGTACTGATTCACCTAAAACAACAACCTGAACTCCTTGACCTTCTGTTTCTTTCATGATGGCTTGTTGTAATTTATCTGTAGTATCGTACAACCTTCTATCAAGAATGGTAATTGGATTGGCAGATGAACCATTCTTCATGAGGGACATGATTGAGGAAACAAATTGTGAATCCATCACTATTCGATCATTGTTTTCAAAAATAATAATTTGTAAACAATTAAAATATGAAAACTAAATACTAATTCAAAAACATACTATTATCATAGGGTGGAGAAGTTCCTAATTGGTGTTGTTGTGTTTGTTGACTTGTTTCATATCTATCATTATCCTCAATAGAATCCTCCTCACTATTTAACATATTTGATGAGAGAGATGAGGCGATTCTTGACGAAATCATTCTCAAAAAGTTAATCTCCTCATCGGTGTGAACTGTTGTAATTACTCGACATTTTGTTAACAAGACTGCCAATTGCAACAAATAGGTCTGTTCCCATCTTGCTCCTGCACTAATAAATATGATATCACCTTGTCTAATGGATGGTGTTTTGAAAAAGAGAGTATCATATGCTCTAATTCCACTCATTATTGAACTGGATGCCTTAATATAGGACATTCCATTTGGAATTTTTACAAATAAATGAGCATCAGCAATACATTCGGTTGAGCACCCACCATTCAATGATTCTACATTAATATTATTCATTACATTAGTTTCATCCTCTTCTATCTCATTGGAAATATTAAAATTAGCAATTTTTGACAATTGTTGGATTGGAATGAAACCAATAACCGAATCTCCAATAGATAATGCTCTAGAATTTACACCCTTTCCAATTTCAACTACAACTCCACTCACTTCATATCCAGGAATTAAATTAATTTCGAGAGATTTTTCAATTTTCCACTGTGGAATATTTCCCTTCTTTACTTGATAATCTAATTTTGATAATCCACAACATTTGACTTGAATTTTAATTTGTAAAGGAGAGAGTGATTGATTAATACACGAATCTCCTGTTCTTGTTAAAAATTGTATGTAATTATAATCGTTTTGACTTGTGATTGATCGGATGGAATCCCGAGCATCGTGATGATTTGATGATGTTGTTGGAACATCATTTAATGATGGATTTAATTTTGTGTGAATGACAGCAAAACTCTGTTGATTCATTTTTTTAAAGATTTTATTGTAATGAATCTTACTCTATGGATTGGAATAGTGAATGGGCTGAATTCAAAAACTTGTTCTGATTAACGTCAATCTTCTTTTTGAGAACTTCTCTCTTGACTTGTGGTAAAAGGAAGGATTTGACAAGATCCTTGATTGCTCCTTCTTCAGGTGTTATTACTGTACGTTCTTTGAGTATTTCATCTGACAATCTTTCCTGCAGTATTTCTTCTCTGGCCTGTCTTTCAGCTAAACTTTCAGAACAAGCATTGAAAATATCGAGAAGGTAAGTGGAAACTGTATCGGTGTGAATTTGAATTGTTTCTGATTGAATCTTTTCCTTTCTTTTTCTGGCCTCCTCTTCATGCTTTCTTCTAATGATTTCTTCTTGTTCTCTTTGGTGTCTTTCCTTTTCTGCAAATTCAACCAATTGTTTGACTCTTTTGAGTTCATCTTGTCTGATGAGCTCTTTAGATAAAAAGTCAAGTGCATTACTGATGAGTTTACCTTGGATATTGTCCATGACAATTTCTCTTGCTTGGTCGAGATTTTGTCTTCTTTGTTGTTCTTTAAAGTGGTGAGATTTCTCTTGTTCTCTTTCCTTTCGTTTAATTTCTTCAACAGCTTGTAATTCCTTAATAAGCTCGATACTTCTTTCTTTACCCTCGTAAAATTCTTCTTGAGCTGCTCTTCCTCTCAATAATTTTTGAATGAATGAAGCAGCATTCTCCAAATCATCAAAAACGACATCAGTTTCAGAGCCTTCATCTTCCAAAGTCGGTGTTGGAGGTCTTGTAATTCTAGGAGTAGATTTGTACATTTCTTTCACTTCCTTGACACGATCATGGATGTCGTTTACATTCTTTAACTTTTCAAGCTCCTTGATGGCTAATTGTAAATGTTCCTTTACAACCTTTTGCTTTCTATTTTCTGGATTGATTGTTGTCTTGAGAGGATCAACGACAACAGCACCTGATTTATCACGAATGGGGAGAGCCTTATCGAGGTTTCTATTCTCTGAGGTCAGGTATTTGTTAACTTGATTCATTTGAACTTCTTCCACTCCCAATGGATCTGTCAAAAGAGCAGGTCTAATTTCATATGCAATGGTTGTGAGAGCCGAGACTTGACCATCTCTCAACATTGGAGCATAGGTCCTAGAGGCAGGGAAGGAATATTCGAATAGAAT
Organism: Naegleria gruberi; assembly: GCF_000004985.1. NCBI lineage: Eukaryota > Heterolobosea > Eutetramitea > Acrasida > Naegleriidae > Naegleria > Naegleria gruberi. The sequence goes on along the minus strand of NW_003163320.1, from coordinate 505,020 downwards.
ATCTCTTCTTTCAAGTGTGTTTTCAGGATTATCAAACTTCTTGATCGTTCTTCTGATGTTTTTAAGCTTTTTCTTTTCAATCTTGGCAAGTTTTTCTTTTGTTTCTTCTTGTATCTTTTTCAATCTTGATTCCAACCTAGAACTACTCTTCATTTCTCTGACTTGTTCTCGAACCTCAAATTTTGCTCTGACATGCTCAATTTGCCTTTCCTGCATTTTGGCAACTTCCTCCTCTCTTTCCTTCCATTCTATCATTTCAAGGTCTTTTAACATATTGACTCGATTCTTAAATTCTTGTTCATCAATATTTGGTCCAACTCTTTTCAGTTGTTCTTCTACTTCTCTTCTTCTCCTCGTTCTATCTACAATTTTAATGTGATCCTCAGTAATAAATCCTCCATTCCTACCATCCTCAAAAACTAAATCATGCATTTTCATATAGTCGGGGTAATCTTCAGGGTCCATTTCTACTTGTTCTCCTGGTCTCATAACAGCTCGTTCCTTTTGATTACTGTATGGATTGTTCAAATCCACTTCATTAGTTTTTGCTGATTTTTGTCTGACTGGTGGGAAGTATGGCATGGTTTGAGTGTCATTTTCTCTATACATTGACTGTGTTCCAGCTTCTCTAGTTCTTGGTTGAGATATTATTTCCTCCTCTTGGAATTCAATCTCTTCTTGAGATTCATCTCTTTCCGTTTTTAATGGTTTATCAGTCACATAGACTGTATGTTTTTCATTCATTGGCATGCTTAAAAATTCATTCTCACTCACAGGTCCAACAACTGGTCTATGGAAAAATTTATATCGGTCAGGTCCAGATAGAGTTGTTTCAATGTGAGGCTCATTCCTACCACTTTTTACAAATGTTTTAGGAGGAAAATAATTTGGATTATAATTATGAGATGTACCAAATCTAAAGCTTGAACCATGCTCCGTGAACATTCCATCATAATTTACTACTCTCTCCAATTTGAATGGATTTGATGATTGTTGTTTTACTGCATCTCGGTATAATTCTCTTTGATCGGTTGGGGTAAAGTGAGACATCTTTTTTGTCTGGGTAACTGTAGCCCCTCCAAAATCGTTATTTCTTAGCATTATGCTTCCAATATATTGTTAGTGTTGATGATGTTTTAAAATTGGTTGATGTTTTTCTAGTACAATAAGAGCATTAATTTTTTTTGAAAATCTGTAAACGTTTCTAGCGCCAAAAATAATGCGTTAAAATTTACTGGTCTTTATAAATCGAGAAACAAAAAATAAGTTACAGCGAGCGGGGCTTGAACCCGCGACCTTAAGCGTGTTAGGCTTACGATCTAACCAACTGATCTATCGCTGCTTACATTTCCATCTTTTTCTTTATCATATAAGTAGAGAATTTAAAAACACTAGGACTACATCCATTCCTTATTGAAGAAATAAGGAATTGGAATCTGTCCAAGGCCATTCCAAAAGAATTCCATCAAGTGGATCTGATACCACCACTCGGTTTGAAATTGGAACGTTTAGAATTACGAAAATTTTTGATTAAAGTTTTATTTACACTCGACTATGGTTTTTAAGGATTGGTTTCCTATCTCTTTTCAATTTTATCATCAATGATAAGACCCCAATTACCAGCATGACAAATCCAAGTTAATTTCTTTCCTTCTAAAGCCATCTTGGCATACTTAGTCTTCTTTTCCTTATTTTGTTCAATATAGACAACTCCATCAACTCTTACAAATCTACATGAACTTTCATTCATTTGAATTGCAAATTCAATACCATTAATTTTAACTTCTGTACAAGTACTATGAATTGCAGTGTGAATCTTTAAAATATCATCATCTGTAACAATATATGAACCTAATGATGTAACATCATCACTCTTTTCACCATCATCAATCATCTTATCACTTGAAGACATTGTTGGTTTAACAATTGTAACTTCACCTGAAACTGCTCCATCAATATGTGCTTGCATTGTTGTATCATTCATCATAATATTATCAGCAGCTTCTCTATAAATTAAACCACAAAACATTTCAATTGTTTTTTCAAATGTATCTAATAAATATTCAGATCCACCTGTTTCTTCCGAAATTGTTTTGTAAAAATCTTTTGTTGACCATGAAGATGAACCACATCTAACACTATGAATTTTAACATGATGATTATCAAATAAATTACTTGTTTCTTGTTTCCAATCAATATTAAACCATTCATTTGATTTGTGAGGATCAGCATCACCAATTACAACAAGTGATCTATTTGTAAATGTATTTTCAACATTAACCCAAGATAAAGATTGAGCTTCTAATAAAACAGCTTCATAACATTCATCTCCATCATAACCACTTGTTGAATTAATTGATTGAACAAATGAAATAATTTGTTCAATATCTGTTGTAAAATCTAATTTGTATAAACAATATGAACCGTTATCTTTAGAATCTTCATAATCACCATGTGCAATAATTGCAATTTCTAAACCTCTAACATCATTCATTAATTGTTGACAAATAGTTTGTAATTTAAATTTCAAATTATTTAAATATGAAGACATTGAACCAGTTGTATCAAATGAAAAACAAATTTGAACTGTGGGTACTCTATCACTACCAGTTGTATCTAATTTGTGATTATTACCTGGTACATAATAACATCCACTTAAAATATCTGAAATATTAAGTGATTTGTATCTAATTGATGAATCTAATTTTGACATTGACCATTTAGAAGCATCATCTGATCCTTTTAAAATCTTATTACCAGGTGTTTTTTCAATTAATTTGTTTCTTGCTTCAGATGTTGATGTAAAAACTTTAAATTTTGGATTATTATAATCTGTATATGGTGTAATTGCGGATGAAGATCTTTTAGAAATTGTTGTTGAAGATGAAGTATAATATGATGAAGATGGCTTTTTTCTAATAGATTTTTTAACAGCTTCCTTCTTTTTCTTTGTTGCTTCCATGGCTTCTTTCTTTCTCTTTTCAGCTTGTTCCTTCTTTGAAATTTCAGCCTTCTTCTTTAATAATAATTTTTGTTTCTTCTTTTCTTCCTTTTCATAATTCTTTCGTAAATCTAATTCACCAACAATATAATCTTCCAAGTGAATTGGTAATCTTCTTTCTCTTGTTGGTCTGCTGCTTGACATTTCTGTTAATAATAATTATTATTGTTGTTTTTTGTTGTTGGAAAATTGGACCAAGAACGCAGAGAGTTATTTAAAGCAGAATACGCTTTTCCACCAGCAGGTGGATTATCAGTGAATTTCTGGCATTTTATTTGCTAGTGAAAAGTGGATTAAACTTGGCGGGAGAGGACTACAAACCCCTTACCAAAATTCAGGGGGGCGGAAAGTTGGTATCAGCCGAGCGAAAATGTTGAGAATTGTCAAAGTGGTTCCAAGTCGATATATGTTTTTTCAATAAATATACAACTCTATACATCCAATAATCTGTTACAGTTCTATAAACAGGTGAAGTTTCACAATATCGATTTTAATTCACATATTCACGTCTTGTTGTCTAGAATTTATTCACATAGATACTCTCAGGGTCGAGGATGATGTTTCCCAAAACTTTAGCAATTTGAAGACATTTCAGTACCAATATATATATTTCTCATCTTGGAATTTTTCATTTCTGTGAAGTATTTATCGTAAACAGCATATTTTCAGAATTAAATTTTAAGCTAAAAACACATGCACTATTTAGGAAGTATTAAAAAAAATAAATACGATGAAATAAAAAAATAGCTTCTCTCAGTTACTTTTAAATTTCATAAAGTTCAATAATTGAACACATGACACCTTTAAAAGATTCCTTCGTTGTGGCTGGAGGATTTTTTGAACTCTCTGTGTACGCTTGGTTTTGGTATGAAATTGAATGAGTGTGATGGCTAACTTTCGTTCTTAAGATAGAAGCAAAAAATAAAAAATAGCTTCTGTCAAATCGCGATAATTCATGTAGTAATGATATATTCCAAATATCAAAGGTTGGAATTGTTTCTTCGATGTGGCAGATAATAATGTTTAATCTCAATCACAATTATTATGCATTTTTATTTACAAAAAACTTCCAAAAAATGGCAAAACCCTTTTGCTGTACTGTTTGTGGAGTTACGAAAAAGTTGATTCTTAAGCATTTCTGGCTAATAATCAGAAAGTTACTTTACAAGGTCTGAAACATGGCTTTGGTTTTGGTTGTTCAGAAAATTAAACTGGTTGTTTTTTTGTTTATTTTTTCCTTTCTCATCATTTTTCTTCACTTTCCGCCCCCCTGCCAAAATTCAATTTCATTGTAAGAAATATTAAGTGATGATAATTGTTTCATTTCACTGATATATTTGACTCCTTCATCACCAATTTCATTATAAGAAATATCAAGTGATGTTAATTGTTTCATTTCACTGATATATTTGACTCCTTCAACACTAATTCGATTGTCAGGAATATTAAGTGATGTTAATTGTTTCATTTCACTGATGTATTTGACTCCTTCATCACCAATTTCATTGTTATAAACATTAAGTGATGATAATTGTTTCATTTCACTGATATATTTGACTCCTTCATCACCAATTTCATTGTAATAAATATCAACTGATGTTAATTGTTGCATTTCACTTATATATTTGGCTCCTTCGCAACCAATTTCATTGTTATAAACATTCAGTGATGATAATTGTTTCATTTCACTGATGAATTTGGCTTTTTCTCTCGAGTCAAGCAAATTTAACATTAACCATACTATTCATAAATTGACTTTTCATGAATAATTTAATTCTTTTCTTTGTAAATTTTGTTTTAAATTGAATAACAAGTTTTGAACGTTCCTTGATCACATTAAAGAATTGTTTTGAAATTAAAGAACAATTATTTAAAATAAACCACGAATCATCAAGCATGGAAATTATTTCAAAACAAATATCATCTGAAAATATCTGTTTCGCAACTTTTGATTTCTCTTCCACAATAGTATTGTTAGTGAATTTCCTCCGAATAATTAATTAATTGATGATTTTCCAAATCTTGTCTTTTTCGTTTGCTCATTTTTTTCGAATGATCTTTCAGCGTCTTTACACAGATTGTCGACATGAACTAATTGTAAATTTCTTAAACTTGATCATAAATGAAATTGGCATAGACTGAAAGATAAAAAGACTACAGCACCACAGGTTCCCAAGTTGTCTCCAACCTCAGTACTGATGTGGCTCGACGATGCTTAACTTCTCAAATCGGACGGGATGAGGTGCATTCATCGTGATATGGCCGTAGCCATTCATTGAGGTAAAATCTTAATCATAACTAATATACCTATTAGTGGAAAATAGATAAACGTGTTGGGTTTATTTTCATTGTAGATGCTTATAAGCAGCTCTCCACTGAAGCATAGTTTCTAGAAAATACAATGGTTCGAGTGACGGCTAGAACTATTCAAAAAAAAATGAAAAGAAAGTCAATCACCGATTTCTTCAATGCCTCACCCAAGAAAATCAAGCAAGAATCAAGAGAACTGTTAACATCGAGTGCGGAAAATCCAATTCTCATCAATGATGAGGAAGAAATAATTTTGAATGAAAATAATGAACAGAAATTTGAATTGAAGAAGAAGAATCTTCATCATCATCGGAATCAGGAGTTTACCTTTATTCTGAATGAGAAGGATACTGGAGTACAGGTCAGATATATGGAAAGATTTCTCTCCCAACGGGAATCGAAGGAATTATTTGATTGTCTGATGGAGAAGTGTGAGTGGACTAGTCCCAAATATAACATGTATGGAAAGGATGTTGTTTCAAAGAGAAAGGTTGCATTCTTTGGTAAACCCATTACTAGGAATGAGACTGATTCTGTTGTTGATACAAATGATGGAAGTGTTTCTCGAGTTTATAATGATATGGTAAAACTCCAAAGAGATTGGCCAGAGCCATTACTCAACTTGAAAAAGAGATTGGAAGAATTGATTGGAGAAAAATATGAAGCTGCATTGATTAATCGTTATGATGATGGGGATGATCTGATTGGATGGCATGCTGATAGAGAAGCAAGTGGCTTTTCAATTGCTTCTGTTTCATTGGGAGCGAGTAGAGATTTTCAATTAAGACCCATGCCAAAACAAAACACCAACTCATCGAATACAACTCAATCACCAATTCAAAAGAAGGGTGAAATTATTACAAAATCATTGGAGAATGGATGTTTATTGATTATGAATGGAGCCACTCAGAAACACTATCAACATTGTGTACCAAAGAGAAAGGGAGTGTTATCGGCCAGACTTAATATTACCTTTAGAGATATTAATGTTTATGGACAGAATTAATTTTTCTATAAAATAGAACACGGTGTTCAAAATGTTTGTGTTGATTGAAGTTGGTGAATTTGCACTTCCAGTAATAAATGGAAATCAAAGTTTTTCATTTAGTTAATAATTAATATTCAAAAAAAAATGGGCAAACAATCAACCAGTAACAACACAACAAAGAAAAAGCAAACCATCAAACAGAAGAAAAAGAATGAAGTCATTGAAATCACCGAACAAGATCTAGAAAAACAAGCAAAGAAACAACACGATCAATCCGTCAAGAAACAACAAGAATTGAATAAGAAGAGAAATTCCAAAGGAGATGTTCGTTGCGATAAATTACCAGGTCGTTTCTCAAAGGGAAATAAAAAGTGGCCAATCGTGACAGGTTACAAGAATGTAAATTGTTGTTCTGGAGCTAGTGGAATATTCAAGGAATTGTCACCAATGAAATTAGGCCCATATGAATATGAACATGGAAGTGAGAAGTGTACAATTACAAATTTGGAGAATTTATGGCAATTTTCAAAGGTATTTCCAGGAGAAGAGGAACAAGTTAGAAATGATAATGGTCAATTGACCAAAGTTCCAAATTCTGAGTTTTTTGAAAGAAGAACAAAAGGATGGAAGGATGAGAAAGCTCATAGACATGTAAAGAGGGAGAAACCATTGTATTCATGGTGGAAGGGAGAGAAATTTAATTATATGCAAGCTAGAAGGAAAATTTATTGTCCACTTTATGCTGAGAAAGTTGTCGAAACTGAAGCTTATAAGAAACTGGAAGAAATGGTCAATAGTGGAATGAATATTCAAATTCTTGGATTTGATGGATACAATTATGATGGTAAAACATTGAAAGAATGTTTTGAAGATACATCCAAACCATTTGGACATGAATTGGTTCTGTGTTGTCTATTGAAAAATCAAAGAGTTTGGGAATAATCATAAATGATTTGTTTTTTTATTCTAATGTTTAGAATTATCTAAATGATTTGTTTTTAAAAGAGTAATACAAGCATAAAACTGAGTACAATTACAATCAATTGGTGAGCAAAACAAATAGTACTTCCATCAGAGACTGCCTTATTAATGTAACTTGAAGAAGGTTTTGGTTTTGGCTTTGACGATTCTGCAACTATTGGAATTGCAATTCTATTCACTCTAATATTAGCTGTTTGAGCAGAAGATTCCAATACAGATTGAACTGAATATTTGAAAGTGCCACTTTTCAAATCATTTGAAAAACTAAATGTCATGGTTTTTCTATCGAAACTGGTATCAACCTTTCCACCAACACCAGAAAATCCAACTAATAGAGAAAACAATGAAGAATCCAATGAAAGTTTGGAGAGAATTTGAGATTCTGTCACTGTTACAACATTTCCATTAGTTGTAAAATTAAATTCCAAATCCTGAATTGTTGGAATGGCAAAGGAAGCAACATTACTTGGTACCTTAGTTGAAAGCTTCGAGTCGCTATCATCATTAACAACTGAATCAGCAGATCCTAATTGAATTATTGTATTGGATCCAGTTGGAACATATTGTGAATATCTATTATTTGTAAATTGAACTCGACCTGCCTTAATGATATAGACAACTTGTGTTCTGCCTTGCATATTTGTAATGGCATTGACGAGAGTATTTCCATCAATGATTAAGGTATCTTGATAATTGATGGTAACAATAGAGTTGATACTCGAATTTTCTACACGATTGTTGAGGAAGAAAATTTGAGAGGAATTACTTGTTGTGAAGAATGCACCAGCTCTTTGGTTAATGAATGTGTTTCCAGCAATGGCAACGTTCTTGACATCAGTTCCACCAATTACAATTCCATCCAAACATGAGTCCATAACTACATTGTCCACAAATTGAATATTATTTGCCTTAAATGGAAAATTAGAATTATTAATACCCATAGATGGAATCGTATTAGGCCCATAACATTTCCCATCAGCTGATCCTGCTCTTATTACTTTGTTTCTTCTAACAATCGTATTGGAAGGAGATAGAGTATTGTAATAATATTCAGCTGCCAACCAAATTGCTGCAGCAGTTCCAGCTTCAACTGTATTATCCTCAATAATGATTTGATCACCTCCAATGTTTGTAATACCTCTTCCCCATCTATTGCCCTTGACATAGTTTTTGAAAATAACCAAGTTTCGGTTAATTTCATTTCCATTATAAGAAACAGAAGCAATACCGTCATCTCCACTATTCTCAATCATATTATTGAAAATTTGGACTGATTTGGTAGTGTGAGTATTGTGAATACTGTCAGCATATGTATAATTCAAATTGTTATTCGAAACGGTTCCATTTTCACAACCATAAATGAAAATTCCACCAACTCCATGAACAAGTGTTGTATTGTAAGTGTAACCTTTTCCATCCATTGGTTCAGCCCAAATGTTATCTACAAGAAAATTAGTTGCAAAATAGCACCAAACAGTTGTGGCCCATGGAACACTTCTTCTGTTCTGATCTATACTGGTCAACCGAAGATTTTTAACACCTGAATTGTTTCCAATCAATTTGATTGGTGATGCTTCAGTGTTAGATCCATGCAACCATGACAAGTATCCATCACCATATAACAAAATACCATCAAGAATAATTAAATTATTGTGAAGATATGGTTTGGAAGATGGAGGCACATAAACTCGTGTTAAATTCTTGGCCTTTGCATCAGAAATTGCCTTGCTAATGAATGCAGTGTTATCTGTGATACCATCCGCGATGGCGCCATAGTCAGAAATTGATACATAATCTAAACCATTGGTCAGTTGACTGAACACAATTAGTAAAATAACAACAAGACCGAACAGTTTCATTTTTTTTGTTATTTAGCACAACAAATTAGTGTCCAGTTCACCCATTTTGTGTTGGTCAACTAATGACAAGCCAATCAATGTGTACCACATGCTGTGTCAAGTTGTGTGTAGTTCTTGTTGACAAGTTATGTCAATGTGTGTTAGCGATAGAAACGAATCGTTTGTAATCATTCCAGTATAAACATTGAAAAAATGTAATAAAATCTTGAACCTTGTTATTTATGGCATCTCTCCATAACATTTCACTTCCTTTAATACACACTGCTTTGTACATTACCATATTTCAATGTATTAAGGATTTTCACTTTTTCTTGAAGAAATCAAGAATAACCTTTTGTTTCTTTTCAGATATTGGGATTGGAACCACAATCTTGTTGCTATATGACCAGATTGGTAATAAAGAGCGAAGTGTTAACTTGATTTCGTCTTCCTCTTGGCTGCTTATTACAAGCTCTTTAAATTTCAAAATTTTCAAAGTATATTCCAAATCAGGTAGTGAAAAGGTTTTTGATAAAAGATGAAGTATTCTATCCTGTGATACTCCTTTAAGGTTTTCAATCTTTTCAATTTTGTAAATAGTTTGAATTATTTTAGTCTCTATTTGATTTTCCACAAATCTTGTATTTCTATATTCCTTATATAAAATGAAATCATCATATTTCTCCAAACAATTCAATTGATTCAAGCAAGATTGACAAAGTGTGTTAATTTTCGGATCGTAATTTTCTTTTGTAACTTGATTTTCCAAAAATGGTATCAAATGTCCATTACAACTATCCTTTTTTCGTTGTTCCCTTAACACAGATGAAGCAAATGGGCAATAAAAGTAAATAGAACAGTTTTGACAATGAACAATGGAAAACTTGCAAACTAAATGACTATAGGAATATTTGGCTTTCACAAGATTTTGATTTTCTGGAAGAATTTGAAATAGATCTGATGGATTTTTCGCAAATTCATATTCGTCCAGTTTCAAACGTTTCAGCATTTCTTTCTCAGCCTCAACTTCGCTTTCCATTTCTCTGACGGCAAAGAGAAGTCCATTTGTCAAGCATTGTTCCACGAATTTAAATGAAATATTCTTCAAAACGACAGGATAGAGCAAATTAGATTCGTCCAAGTCTACTGTAGCAATTTCTGAAGTTGTTTTGTTTCTACCAATAAACAAATCAACCATTGGATTATTGTATCGAGTGTTAATTCCCTCACTTTGCATTTGTTTGGCATACTTTTCAATGAGTATCTTTCGAATTCTTTCTACAATAAAATCACAATGCATTACATGAGAAAGAGGATGAAAGGAATCAGCAACAATTGTTAAGAAACCTCTATTTCCATATTTTAAAGCTCTTTCATGGTGGACTTCACTTTTTCCTCCTGATTCTCTGTGGATAAAATTAATCTTGTACTTGAGGGATCGTAAACATTCTAAAACTGTTAATACTCTCTCTCCATCATAGACCAGTTTACAACAATCCAAATCAAAAAATAAGAGCAATTCCTCAATGGTATCATATTTCAATAATACTATCTGAATGTTTTCATTCCCTTCTTGACAAATATTAATTGTAGCTTTGGAACTCATAATATTGTAATTCAAATGTTTAGTTTTTCCTTCCAATTTCAATAAAACTTGTTTGATTGCTTGAGTGATAATTTCGTCTGATTCTCCATTATTAATGATGAATAAATCAAAATCACTGAAACCACAACCAGTCAAGGTGTGAAGAAGGGATCCTCCTGATATAACAAAACGTTCCTTTGTCTTGGTTGTTTTGTTATGTTCAAATGCACAATCATAAAATAAGATTCTTGCTAATTCATAATCTCTCAAAATTTCATTCTTGAATCTGTCTTGAAAATCTGAAAATGTCATTTCATAAGGATTCTTAAAGAATCTGACAATTTTTTCATAACGTTTTGGAAGATCTTTTTTTTCTGAAATACTGTCCATATAAAAATGATAATCTTGATACTTTGTGAAGTATGGATACCAGGAGTAACCTGACAAGGAACCATTCACTTCCTCAAGATCTGAATACGTATGAGGAAGGATGACAGTTTCCACCTTCAATAAACCATCAATGTATGATTTATACCTATCATCACCTTCCAATGCAAATTGCTCAAAATTTAGTAATGAACATCTTCTCTTTACAAAATTGTCAAAAGTTAGATAGTATGTGTCTGGTTGAGTGAGTAATCCATACGGTAATATTGGTGTGCTATCTTTTTGTAAATCGATATACTCTTCAAAGCTCATTTCCTGAAATTTGAGAGAATCTGTAAGTGCCTGATTGTTGATTAGGTCAATCATTGGATCATCCTTCTTAAATGTTCTAAACTTCAAATGATCGTGAAAATAACTAGTTGGCCACTTGCTTGAACTCTTCATTCTAAAATATTGATCATAGGTCATCATTACTTTCTTATTCGAATCTTGAACTAAACTCTCATTCCAACTTGATGAATTGGAGAATAAATCCACCAACCTATTCAAATTCCCAGCACTCCTCTTCTTATTGAGAATATCAAGACGTAGCCGTTCAATACTTTCTCCATAAACCTCATCAAACAATTCATAAACTAAACTGCATGTTTGAATAAAATTAAACAATGCATACTTGTCCATATAAAACATGCAATCGAGTAGAATTTCACACGGAATTTGCTTGATAAGATTTTGACTAGGAATTTGTAAATAGGACAATTCATCACGATCACGATCGTCATCATTCTTCACATAATTATCGGTCCATGACCGAATGTTTCTCTCCTTCTTTCTTTCATAAGCATCTCTATAATCTCTATATGGGAATCTGCCTCTAGTATTCTCCAAATCATCTGCTTGATCGAGTGTGAAAATTGTAAATTCGTCCTCACATGCTCCGTAACCTGCAACCAAGAGTGCACCAATTGGAGGACGATATTTTGGAGTTTCCTTCTCTTTCTTTGTCGGTGGTGAATCATCTTCATGCTGAGAAGTGTCTTCATCGTCCGACGATGAGTTGGTAAATTCGTCCCTTGTTCTTTTCATTTTTTTTAAATATTGAAAAGGAAAGTAGTTGGTACTGATAATTGGTGTTGAAGCTTGTCAAGATTTAATTGTAAACAACTTCCTTGTATTTGTGGAAATATTTGTGTTGAACCATTGCAACTTAATTACAACAATTGAAATATCACATTTTTGTTAAATCACCATTTTAACTTTATTTGAAATGAATTGTGCCATTGTTTCTAAACTTTCAATGTAATAAGATTTTAATTTATTGACTCTCAAGTTTTTATTTACTTGGTTTTTCTTCTTCCAACCATTCTGGTGGACCAAACTTTTTCAAATAAGGATGCTTAACAAGAAGGTGTTTAAAGAGCTTCCTTGTTCTTGCCTTTGTTGGCAAACAAACAAAACCATTGATTTCCTGATGGTTATCCATCCACGTTATCATAAAATCTTCATCAAAAATCAAATCATCGGGCAAGTCCATTGGTGAAAAGATGTTTTGAAAGGCAAGATCTCTATTTGTAACCAACAGTTCTGGAGGAGCTCCATATAAATCCAATTCCATTCGTGCAAGTCGAATCCATAAATTAAAATCTTGTTTTGCAACTTTCCCTAAATATTGTTCTGAAGCTGATGTAATTCTATAGGTTTCATAAGCAAACTCTGGATCATTGAAATATTCTCTGGGAATTTGATATTTCAAGGCGTCAAATAAATTCAAATTGTGTAGGTATTTGAATTGGATAGTTGGTGCTTTTTGAATCCTTTCTAATAATTCTAGAAATTCTTGTTTTGACATGATGAGATTCAATTTTTTCAGTACTGTCGGTTTTGCACTAGAAATTAAATCTAAATCTGTTTTCAATTCATTTCCAATAAACATTAAAGAAATTTCCCCAAGCTTCATCATAAACTCTTTGTTGTTTCTGATGGATTCATCAACAATAGATAGAACCATTGGTGAGGATTCATTTACAATTTTTTCAATCGCTGATAAATCATTCAATGTATCTTCTGGTTTAAGTTCAAGATTATAGACCTCATTCAAAATATCGATCATTGCTGATTTATCATTCAGGATAGTATCTGAAATGAATGGAATTGAAATATGTGATTCTGGGTGCTGAGTAAAGAAAGTTTTAACTTGCTCAACAGTTTCAAACTCCCAATCAACATATTCTTGGACCTCAGAGTTTAAGAGAATACTATCAGAAAGTGACCTTAATATTTCAGTATCTCTGAGAATATCCTTTGGCAAGGCTCCTATATTGAAACAAGTATTATATTGTAATATTAATTTCTTCATAAATTTCTTGTCATTTCTCAATTTTGTTGGAATGTAATAGCAAAAGTCGGCTATTTTAAAGTATTTCAATAAAAATTCCTTGTCATTTCTCAAATCAAATGGAATGTGAGCTGGTAAATGTGAAAAGAACCCATTAGGATCCTCATAATTATTTGATAAAAGTGCTCCAATTACTTCTTCCTTTCCCTTCCATTCATTACTCAATAAAGAATAGGATTGAGGACTTGCAGAGATAAATCTCAGAAATTCATTCATATTGCCTTCAGAGGTCAATTTCTTGATATCTTCCGAGTATTTGTAAAACTGAGCACTGATATGATCACCTTTCAATTCAGATAATGGATACAGAATATCATACGAAATGTTTTCTAACCATTCCCTAATATAACCTATCTGCTTCCAATATAATCTAGCAGCATTCGAGGAATGGTAGAATTTACCATTCCTTTTGTCCATTACACAGAGATCTCTGGACGAGAAATGGACACAAATAAAGTTTTCTATCTCATCACCAAAATGATCCATCAATTCAAATTTACATTTCTGTAAACATGGAGAATTAATGATATAATCCCAATCTCCAGTATTTGCAATTGATAGCAATGATTGTTGCCATTCAAATCTTCCATTTGAGCACTTGGTCAACCAAATCTTCAAATGATATTGCATCTTCATGTCAAATTGTTGTTCCAAAGCTATCAACTCTTCGTCACTGAGTGGTTTTACATAATAACCACCACAATATCCACTCTCGTACTTCTTCCATAATTGCAACATTTCATTCTCCTCTTCAATTAAATAGACATGATTAAATGTTGTGTTAACAAGTCTTTTTCTTGCTCTTTCTTCTATATCTAAATTTCGGAAAATGTGAGTAACAATTTCTGGTAACTCCAAAATGTTAAAGAAATGACTGTGAAGATCATTGGTTTTTTTCAAGCTTATCATGGTTCATTGGTGTGAATTGAATTTTTTTGCTGTTGCAAATTGGAGAAACAACATAGGGTAAATTATATGGATAGTAATTGGATGTAATATAGTCTGGTAACATTCATTGAATTTTGCCGATTTGAGGATTTTAATCCATGTACACTACTGTTAAACTGTAAACAGTCCTTATCTACAGCTCGAAGATGGAGGATAAATTACCTTGTTGTTTGCAGAAAGAATGACCTGATTTCTTAATATTCGGTTGACTTTTGGCGATAAATAGTTTCTAATAAATCAAACTCCTAGTAGAAACAAAAAGGAATGAATGTTGTTTTTAAATCCAATAGCTTCCTTAAATGTTATTAAACAAATGTTTGGAAGGTATGCACTGAAGTTACTACAGGTGACATTGTCCTGAATGGGAATTGAGTAGAAAACAATCTTGACAAGTCGATTGATGATAGAAAATTGAAGAGACAAAGAAAAATACAGCATCTCTATTCTGCAATATTGTGCACCAACAACTTCATAGAACATATCTATGATGACAATATGTTTCGGTGATGATTCATTCATCAGTAGCAACTCTCTATCTTCAATGGAGGAAACCAACTCTCCGAATTCAAATAATATCAAAGCATCATCTGCTGCCATTGTACATACAACAACTTCTTACAATAACAATTCAACAACAGGCAACAACCTAGAACAAATTCTCATCATTTCCCTCTCATCAGGTTTGGGCGGTTTTTTCTTGGTGTTGCTTTTAATTGGCGCCGTTTTTGTGTTCATCAAAATTTACTGTAAAAGAAAAAGTAATAACAAGAAGAAGATTCATAGTCATCGTGATGGTATTGCTATTCGTGTTGGAGATGATGAAGATGGAATTTCCTCTGTGATGGATGGCCAATCAAATGATGGAAGTATAGCTGGGAGTTTTTCAAGGAATGAAGATGATTCCGGTCGACTATTGAAAAACAGAGTTTCATCACAACAAGTAATGAGTATTGATAATGATGATCAATATAGAATTGATACGACGAGATTTATGGAGGGTGGAGGACATGATAATTATCAATTTCCTACACCTCAACATCAACAACAACAGGAAAATAATGGAAAATATCACAGAAAATTCAATTCGTCACCCTCTTCATCTCCTCTGATTAATAGGGAGGATATTGGTGGATTGGTAAATTATCAGACCGTTCCTAGCACTAGTTTACTTCTCTCAATGATTCAACAAGACTCAAAGAAGCCAACAATAATGGGATGTGATGACTATTTGGGTGAGCAAAATGTTGCCAACTCTGAATTATTGATACATATTCGAAATCACCATATTCCGAAATGTGTTTCTTCTATTAGAAATACAAATGTGGAAAGTGCAAATTGTGTGAATTGGTCATGCCATGAAAGTGGTGATATTTCAAAGGAATTAATATTGAAGGATAGTGTGTCGGTAGAAAATTCAAATTTTGAACTAGAGCATTTGAAATCCATTACTCTCACTGGTTTGTTCAAATTATCAGAAACAAATGATAATATCAGAAGAGTATTATTCGATTTGCATCTATACATTTTTCCAAATACTCATTTATTTGTTAATTCATTACTTTCCCTTGAAGATTGTGAACTTAGAAAGTCCTTTATTGAATACTTTTTAAGATATTATTCTAGAGATTTGGATTCCTTTGATGAATATTGCACACTATCCGAATTGGTTGGAGTTAAGATTAATCAGGAAAATTTCAAAAACTCGTGCATACATTATGCTAATGAGTTTAGGTCGTGGTCGTATCCTAATACCTTCACATCATGGAGTGAATTTTTAAAATCTTTTGAAGGTTCCTTTGAGGCATCTTCAACACCTAATCATCCTTCAAACAAGAAAATAGAACTCGACAAGTCAATAATCAAACCTATTGCTTCATACCTTGATGAGTTTAGTCTCATTAAATCTCCCCTGGTGTTGAGTATTGCCAACCCAGAAATTATTGCACAACACTTAACAGCTATGGATGCCCTGCTGTTGAGAAATGTTAATATTCACAAGGAGCTCACTTTGGAAAGATATGCTAATGTTAATTGCCAAACTACACCACTCTACAAAACAGATTTACAATATTCTACCTCACAATGCCCATCACTATCACTCTACATTGACTACTTTAACAAGCTCGGAATTTTTGTAAAATTTTGTATCTTTTACAAGAATTTAAGCTTGCAGGAAAGAGCATCATGTATTGAGAAATTTTTGGATATTTGTCAACACTTGGAAAAGCTGGGAAACTACAACTCTTTAATGGCAATCTATGGATCTTTAACTTCTCAGTGTGTCAGTAGATTGAAAAATGTCTGGAGTAAGGTTGAGCAAAAATATCAAGATTATCTTACCACTTTGGATAGTTTATTCATGATTCGTAAAAAGTTTGAAAATCTAAGAGTGGCTCAATTCACAAGATATACTCCAATCATACCATACTTTGGACTATTCATGACAGAAATGACACAAATTGAATCTATTCACAGTACGACAATCCAAAATACTGAGCACAGAGACAAATCATTCTTCAACATGGTAAAACTTGGACAAATCTATAGAATTCACCAACAAATTGAAACTTGCCAATCGTATGCAAATCAATACCTTTCTCTACCAATTGATACAGTCCTGTTTAATAGGTTGCAAGAAGAAATTATTGGATTTGATTTACTCAAGTTGGAATTATTATTTGAAAAGAAGGAGAAATCCCCTTCTAGATCTATAAGCATGGACAGTGGCTGCACAAGTACCTCCTCAGGAACTGATACCTCTCTGACACCACGTCTTTCAGTTCATAACGATGAAGCTACTTTGGTCATTCCTTCTGAAAGTGTAACCTCTCCGCCAACAACTCCAAGAGGAAAAAAGAAGAACATTTCTGAATTGGCAGATAAGGAATTTGCAACACTTAGTGTATTAATTTGTCCAAAACGATCAAATTCACAAACAGGAGGAACACCTAATAGACTAACAGCTGACTCTTTTATTGGAGGATTGTGGGAAAAGCTCTCACCAAAACGTTTGAGTTTCTCGAATTTCACCTTACCAGTACCACAAATAACCGATGGTGGTCCAACTTCACCCAGAAGAAGCAGTGTTACCACTGTCTCTCCTCGTCTCCTCTCTGTAGAAGATGCTCATCATCATCTTAAAAAATTTTCAGACAGTGACTCCAAATTATTACAATCAAAACAAATATCCAATCTGAATGTTATAACCTCTCCTAGGTTATTGGAAACAAAATAAATCAAATATTACTAGGATCAATAGTCATCCAAAATCTATAGCCTATCTCATTTGGATTGAATGAAACAAATGCTGGATCGCCCTCATAGCTCATACACATATAGTCATCCTTAGTATTCCAAGAGGCATCAAATTCTGGCCACTCAGCAACATAAAAACCTGGTTTTGCAACCCAAATAGGTTTTCCAAATGGGTATTGTTTACGTTTCCCTTGTCTTGTAGAAATTCTAGAGAATGAATCTGCAATTGTCACCCGATTCCTCTCATCAATTCCAGTAATTACAACTGCATGCCCAATATCAGAAGGTAATGTTAATAGATTCATTTTCACTCCCACAATAACAGGTAATCCTTTTTTGAGTTGACTTCTTATCAATTCAAAGCCATTTGTTTTCTCTCCAAAATAACCCCATTCCACAATTCCAAATAATTTACCAATTTCAACACAAGCCCTCGGATGAGTTCCATTTCCTATTGTTGAGAATTGTTCATTCGAAATTGACAAATCCAAAACACTCTCCAAAGTCACTCTCCGTTCGGGATTGTTGGTAAGAGATGCATTAATAGCAAATGTTATTGAGCAAACTGCACAAGCACCAGCAATATCAACATCAACACTTTGATTATATGGTGCAATATCAACAGAGAGTTGAACATTTTCATAAAGAGTTTCTGTATTCTCCACCTCCACAATAATACCTTCTGTGTGCTCCTGCACTTGTTCTTGTGACATTTTTTTTATAAATTGTAAACCAAGTTCACATCTAAAAATATTCGCAAGTTCAGAACAGAAAATTAATTGGACAAAGAAACCATTAGATTAGCAATGACTACACATCATAATATTACAATTATAATTTGAAAGTTAATAAGGAAATTATGACCATTATTTGATCCTTCTGAAACCACAGTTCTATTCGAAACAGTTGAGGTTTGACCAAGTTGTGAGGAAGACACTGTTGGGGTTGTTGGCGTTGTTGGGGTTGAGTCTTGAACCTCTGTAACCAGTGTAATATTAACAGTATTGATACTATAAGATTTGTCAGATTCTATATATAATGTTACTACAGAAATACCCTTCTCAATAACCGAACTGGTATTGAGTGGAAGTGAAAAGTTAAATACTTTCGAATTGCATAATACAGAGCCCATTTTATCATTATTCCAATAAATTCCAATACTTCCTCCCTGTTTTGCATATTGAGTTTCAACACTAACTGAATAGATTCCTCGTTTACCAGCAACAAAGGGATAGTAAAGAGTTTGATTAATTCCTACAGATGAATAAGGAATAAAAGTGGTTGTGTAGGTAGTACCTGCTAATTGATGTTTAATGGCAGGAATACTAAGTTGTGTTGTTTGTGAAG
Organism: Naegleria gruberi; assembly: GCF_000004985.1. Taxonomy (NCBI): domain Eukaryota; phylum Heterolobosea; class Eutetramitea; order Acrasida; family Naegleriidae; genus Naegleria; species Naegleria gruberi. The sequence continues at coordinate 485,985 of NW_003163320.1, read as the reverse complement.
CACTTCCTTCCAAGTATCTAAAAACACTTGTATTGTATGGAACATTTGGATTATTAATCATGTGAATGACACCATCCTTCTTAGGATGAATGGAATCATTCATAGTCTCTGCCCATGCCCAAGCTCCAGTACTGCTACTGTATGTCCCATACCCTGTTGTATAGTATAAAAATGCATCAAATCCGTAACTAAACCAAGTAGTTAGGAAGTCAATTGTGATTTGTTTCATTCTTGGATCTAAATGAGCTGCTCTCTTTGAGTCAACATTGTACGATCCATATGTATCTGGCCCTCCTTCATAGGCAAAATGTTTCAATCCCCAGAATTTAGATAAACAAACGTAAGTGGCATAACCGTAGGATTGTGGACTTATTCTTGCTTGATAGGCCAATTCATCGAGCACATCACTGGTATTCATGACTCCTGAATAGTTATTATCAAGAATATAGTATGGAGCTGAAGCAATGGCATATAAGTACTTGGATGGAGGACCAAAAAACTTGTTGATTAGAGTAATACCTTGCATAACAATGTATGAATTTGCTCCTTGACCTGCTAAAACAACTCTGAATTGGTTATTTCGTTTGCTTTCCCCAAACTCTGCAGCAAATATTTCTGAAATTCTGTAAGCCATATAACCAGTTCTTCTAAAAGCCCATGTGTAAACATTATTGACATTGTCATAGTTCAGGAAGGTTTGGTTTAACACATTCACCATGTTGGTAGCTGCAGCCCAATTATACTTTGCTTGAGAAAAAGCTGAATTCCATAATTCATTCGAATATTCTATATAAACCACTGTTGTTGAACTGAGCTTTTGATAGAACAATTTTGCCATCTGATTTATATAATCCCCATCCACCATAGCTGGAATATTGACCCAAATTGACTTGTTCGTTCTATTTGCCAACTCAATTATTATTTCATATGGAACTCCTGAAGAACTTTAGGTTGTATCAGTAACTAATGATCTATTGCCCCAAACAGTATCTGGATTTGCGTTGGTTCCCAACCAATCCATCATTCTCAAAATTTTCAAATCCTTGATCGTCTCTAAAAAGGCAGGATGAAATATTTGTGTATCTGCATCCTCAATAGTAAAACCTGGACGAATCAAACGTAGATTTCTAAACGTTGAGTTGGTTGCTTGTTTGAAATTTAGCATTAATATAGTTGCACTACTTCCCACAACCACGTAACCAGTTGTCTTTCCAAATGCCTGAGTTACGTTTATAATTGAACAATAAGGGGAAGAGATCAATCCTAATGTCAATTCTCCATCACCTTGAAAATAATAAGTACCACTCAAAGATCCTGATGGGTTCTCTGTGAAAAGGACAGTTCCTGCAGATGTACCAATTGGCCATCCATCTGTTGTGTATTGATCGTCTGAAAGAGCAACCCATGGAGTTTTTGCTAAACCATACTATTGATTTTGTGATTAATAATTGCATGCATAATGATAACTTACTTTTCTTGTAGATCTAAACGCATCAATAAAAACTAAATTGTAACCAGAGGCAGCTGTACGAAATGGAAATTAACATGGTAAAATAGATGTGTTTATGACACTTACAAGGTATGTTTCCTCCAACTATTGCAATGTTTGTTGGAATTTGTGCGTGTATATGTGATGCACACATGTGAAGAAACCAGAGTAAGCTTGGCACTAACAGTAAACTATTCCAATACCTCATTTTTTTAAGATATCTCCATTTGATTATTGAAACAGTTTGTTAAAACTTACTACACACACCGCTGAACACAATAAGAACATGGTTAAGTAATTTTCCTAACTGGAAGATCTCAATAAAGTAAGTTCTAGACATGTTACAACAAAATGTGGAACTCCGAAAGGAAGACATTTGATCCAAGGAAGCTGGGATAGTAAGGTAATACAATAGATCAGTTTCTTCCTTTGATTGAAAACATGGGAGGTCAGGATCCATTGTCAAGAATGAATCTTCTTGGAGAGTTTAGAATCAGATGGAATGGATGGAAGATTTTGATTTAGAGAGTTGTTCTTCAAGATTCTTCGTATCATCAACAGATGAAATGAATCCTGAATTATCAAAAGCAATCAATCTTGCCAAACCAGTAATAAACATATTAAATATTATGTGAATGTGAATCGATGTGGATGTTGAAGTAATTGATTTTGAACTTTTGAAAGATCATATCTAGGATTTGAAACAGAGAATCCTCTCCTTGCTTACCTGTACAATCCAACAGCGTATTAATGAAATTTTGAAATCAAGAAAAAGGAGATGGAAAACAAACACAATGACGAGAGCGAAGGGGAAGAAGAACCACTAACCCAAGAACAATTGGACCGTTTTAAAAATAAGTATTAACCAACGGAATTAAAATCACTCAGTCAACATTGAGAATATGAACAATATTAAATGTGTGGATTTGATAAGGAAAGGATGACTAAAGTTGAAAATCAACAAGTGTTGTGTAATGTGCATTGTATTCGTTTGTTCTTGTCAATTAAAAATCAAAAATTGAAACCCAAGTTCATTTAGCATCTAACAATATTCTCAAGTTCAAACAGAAAACCAAGTAACTTTACAATCAGGATAAAGAAACTGTATTTTGTTGTCCACTGCCCTCCAATGAAGCGCTTTATTATCCACAATACGCTCAACCTTCGAAGGGAGAACCTTATTAAGGTCATTTTCAATGGTTCCAAAATATATTTTGTAGATTTGTTTTTGCCGTTTCATTTTCAAACAGCCTATTGCGCATTAAAGTTGCTTGGCTGTTGGGAGATATTTTTAAAGCTGCCAATCAATTAAATTTTGAAAAACAACTCAAGAAAAAAATGAGCCTCACCAAAGCTATTCAACCACCTGAACCGCCACCCTACGTCCAAACCGGTTTTTTTTCATCTCCTCAACAGCAACAACCAATGGGAAAGACAAAGGTTTATGCACCAGAGCAAGTACAACGTATCATCATGACTTTTATTGAACAACAACAACAAAATCAACAAGACGAACCAAAAGTTGTTACCGTAAATCCTATGGAAATACTTTATGGTTTCATGTCATTCTTTAGTAGTTGGAAACAAAACGTTCCAGCAAGCTACAATACATCATCAGCAGAGATGAGTGGGGCTGAAGATTCAACTCGCTTTTCAAAGGCTGACAAGGTTGATTTGTTGAGTGATGAAGACGTTGTTAATTGTTTTGTAATTATAATGCACTGTATAGTAAGAGATAGGTACACTGAGCCTGCTCTGTTCACTAACTACATTAGACAATCGATTGACTCGATTGTTCAAATGGGTAGACTTCAAGCAAGATCACGTAATTTTTAGAGTTTGCAGGAGTATCAACACTTTAATGAGCGTAACTATTCTGTATAGCACTTTGATACTTGTACATTCCACTCTGTACATATAAATGTATATTATAATTTATTGTTACGAGTATATGTATGACTCAAAGAGATGGTCCTCATTCAATTCCTCAGATTCTAGAATTACTTTAGATGCACTGATGGTTGTAGGTATTCTGAGAAAGGTTCGGTGCAATTTGTTTGTATTGGTATGATTGTCATGATTATTATGGCTCTGTGATGATGAAGTTGATGCATTACTCGATGAATCATCATCATGAAGATAACAGCTATTTGTGGTGGTAGTAGACGGACCATGATTCTCTTCATGTTCTTCTTGGCAAGTCAAGTTGATAAAGTCATCATAGGAAATATGGTTAATACTTGGTGAGGCGCTTCCTCCAACAATGCTGTTACTTTTGTAGAGTCGTTCTTGATTGTGATGATCATTACCTGCTTCTGTTATAGTGGTAGTAGTAGTAGTATATAATGATGTGGTGGTTTTATAGGTAGCTGATGAATGTATTAGTGGCTCTTGGGAAGATTTACTTGTTGTTCCTTCTCCAACTGAATATCGGTATTTTCTAATCCTTTCATATTGTAGGATATTTGGCCGAGCTGTTATGATAATGGCTGTTGAGAGAATTAGTACTAGATGTAGAGGAATGAGTTTGGAATGATTCATCTTGTTTCAGATTATTGTTGTTATTCTAGTTGTGTTTTATGAATACTATTGTTGTGTTCAGTGATGTCTTTTCACTTTTTTCAATTTATAATAGTATGCAAATAATACTCCTTAGTTCTCTCAATAACCGATTATCACTTCATCCAGCGTTTTTGCTTGGGTTTTGTTTAGGATGCTTTGTCACCATGAATTTTTTTGACGTCAGCAAGCGTTGTTGATGCCAAGTGCACACATCCAAAAATAAAGTTCTCAAACAAAAAATTAACGATCGATTTTGTTGTACGTGTTTATGGTGTGGAAACACATCAGCAAAGTTTGTACTCGGTGCTCCTCATTGAATCCAATCATTATTGTTAAAGCAGCATCATATTTCTCCTATTCAAATATTGGCAATCTAAGTTTCCAAAAGTTCCAATTAATAAGGAACTCAATATTACTTGCCAGTAATTTCAACAAATCCTTCAAATTTCTTTCCATCAACAATACCAGCATTTTCAACAAGAGATCTGCACAGATTAATCTTTCTTCTAATGACCATATCATTCGGTGCCTTGTCTCCCAAAGTATAGAATATTGAAAGAGCTTCCTTATATTGCTTTTCAACGAGATAGTCATATCCCTTCTCATACATTTTCAAATCTCTGCTATCCAATCCATTGGTATGTTTGGGATTTTCACTCAAGAATATCTGATAGGCAAGAACTGGATGTTCCTTTCCAATGAGTTTCAACTTGTCGAGTCTTCTATTTACAATTCTCTTCAAGGATGGATCCTTGATGGCTAATCTTTCCTCGCTCAGCAATGCAACTTCTATTGTACTTGATCCACATATGATCTTACTCATGTAGACCTACGACATTATTATTAGTAATGCAAAATATAATTATATATTTACGAACCTTGTTGGCGCCCTCAAATCTGGAAGCAACGTTAGGACAATCTCCCAAAACACTAAAACTGAATCGATCCACACTTCCAATATTTCCAGCCTTTACTCTTCCTGAATGTATTCCAATACGAACTGGTACATTTTTCATTTCCATTTCCAATTGAATTTCAATGGCTGATTGGAGGGCATGATATTCGTGGTCTTTGGTTCTTGTCGGAACATTCCACAGTGCCATGACAGCATCACCAATGAATTTGTCAATGACACCATTGTGCTTGTTAATAGATTGAGAACAACTTTCGAATACACTGGATGCCAAATCGACCAGAGCTTTCGGCTCCATCTTTTCTGACATGGTGGTAAACCCAGCAATATCCAAAAAGAAAATGGTTGCATCAGCATCCTCAATACCTAGAGATGCCTCCCTCCCAGTTATTAGAATTTTCCTAATAATTTGAACTGGGACAAACTTTCTAATGGATTTCAATGTGACAATCATGCTCTTAAAATTGTTTTGGAGCTCACGTAATTCATAGACTGCAGTTAGAATTGATGTTGCTTTGACAATGGTTGGTGCATCCAAATCCAAATTTTGAATATCTGTAAAGCAACGAGCCAACATGGATAAAGTTCTGAACAGTGAAAATGTTGTAATGACAGAGAATATTATTGCTGCAACCAGAACAAGAGCAGAAATCCACACAGTATTATACGATTGAATCAGAATGTCTCCCAATATTTCCTCATCTGGAATTGCAATCAAGACATGCCATGTAATACCTGGAAATTTGAGCTCCTTTCTCTGGACAGAAAACCCTTCCAAACTAAACTTACTCGAGGGAGTATTTCCAAATCGATCAGATATTGAAGAGCTATTCTGATCAGGTAATAAATATGAACACAAAGTTTGAACCAATAGATTTCCTCCCAAATAACATGGTTTCTCCATGTTGGCTGTGAGATTGGCAAATGAGTGAGCTACAATCACACCACTATCTTCTAGAACTAGAATGTATCCTCCAATAGATGGATTCGCACTTCTAACTTTGGCATTTAAGGTGTCGACGTAAAAGACAACATTTGAGGTTCCTAACATGTTTCCATCTAATCCATAATAGGGAATGGCAACACTTGTGACATACATGCTGGATACGAGAACGTGTCTACTAATTGGAAAAAACATGCCAGTTTTCCTCAGAGATTTATCCACTTTTGCTGCGTTGGTTACAATGCTATAGGTTGGAATAATGATACTGGCATTAAAGTTTGGTACTTCATATGTTGTCGAGTTGGCCAATGTTTCCAATTCAAAATCATAATTATAAGCCATCAGCCTCAAATCATCCTGTTTCGAAATGAAATAATCACAGGCATTAAGGTTACATTCCCATCCCACAACATGTCCACTCTCAAAGACAAAATTCACAGAATTAATCAAACCTTGCCTCGTTATCAGTGATGAAAACAAGAGATTCTTCACTGAATATTCATACAAAGATCGATCCTCCAGAAAATTCCTCATATGATTCGTTTGTTTATCATAGAAATATCGATAGGAGAGAGCCAATTCCTGTGCCTGTGTAAACATTCCCTCAATCATTACTACAATTCTCTCGGTTGAACTGTCTTTTAATTTATCACTGAGTATCTTTGTTGAGGAATTGGAAGCAGTGAATCCAATAATCCACACAATGAAGGCAATAATAATGATCGATGATGAAATCAGTGTAATGATGATATTCCTCAAGCTGAGGACTTTCTTTGGAGAGCACATCCAACATCTCGATTTCTTGTCTGATGAATTGGGAGTTGATTCCGGTTCTTCAATTGTATCAATGGAAAATGGTGTTACCATATTTCCCTTAGATGATGTTCTTGATGTTGTCCTCGACATTGTAACTGCCTAATAGCCTACTACTAGCACTGTATGATATATTTCAATATATTAATAATTGTCGTTAATGATGATGAATTTCGTGAAGTGGAATAAGCACTAAGCAACGTTGATAGTTAACAATGCGAAAAAACTAAGTGTGCAACACCTGTTGATGATGATATTGTTGGTTTTTTAGGTTTATTATTGGGGCGGGAATTTCAGCTTCACAATAAATTGGACATTGCTTGGTTTTGTTTGGCCATCAATGATATTAAACAGTAAGGGCAGGTTCTCAATTTGGACAGCTGGGGATTTGCTTTTTTGAGGAGGTAAGTCTTTCTAGATTGGAAAATATTCCGCAAATCAGAGATAACAACCTGAGTTCTATTGTTTGACTTTATTGAATTAAGATTTATGAATTATACTAATATTCCATCAAGTGTTTCAATTTAATGAATGTTTGCTTAATATTTGATGATAATAAATATGGAAGAGATTGAAAAATTATCATCATTATCATATGGATATTTGAGTTTGAATCAAATCATCACGAAAATTAATAATTCACGTTCATTATTTGAATCTCATTCTTCAATCAGTATGAAATTGTTATTTTTAGAAATTAAATCATCATCACAAAATAATTTAAATTAGAAAATTAAAAAAATGGCATCAGTTGAAGCACTCTCATGTCCGATCTGTACAAATCTTGTAGAAAATAATAGAGAGTGTAATGCTTGTGGAACACTGTATTGTTATGAGTGTATAAAAGAGTGGTCGGAGAGAAATCCATCTTGTCCTCAGTGTAGAAAATCTATTATTATAAAAGATCAAAATGATTCCTCTAGTTTTGCGTTTAATAGATTTGTAGAGAGGACTGTAAATGATTTGGAAGTTGATTGTCCTAATCAATGTTCTCAAAAGAAGGTTAAAAGAGGAAATTTAAAGGATCATCTTGAGAGACTTTGTGAGAATATTTCAAAACCTTGTGATATGGCAAAATATGGATGTTTGTATTGTGGAAAAATAACTGATCTACAAAAGCACTATGAGGAATGTTCTTATTATAAGGTTAGACATATTTTGGAGAAGTATGAGCTTCAGGTACTTGAATTGACATCAAAGTTATCAACTCTGGAACAGAGAAATGCCATGTTGGGATTGGATAATGAAGAATTGAAAGATAAGGTCAGAAAATTGAATGCTCAACTTCAAAAACAACCAACACCTTCACATACTACTCCATCAAATAATTCCACTCAAAATACTAGTAGTGGAACAGGTTATCAACAACAGCAACAACAACAAAATAGATTTTCCAGTCCAACTGGAGGATCTTCTCATCAACAGAATAATTATCAGAATAATAATGCCAACTATCAGAATTATAGCAATAATCGTAGTAATGTAAATTCAAATCCGGGAAACAATCCATTTAGTAGTAATTATCAATCCTATAATAATAATTCAAACTATTCCCATCAACAAAATCAAAATAATCGAAACAATAATGGAAACGCCCATCAGCACGACAGACGAGGTTCAAAGAAAAGTGAATGTAAACAACAATAATTTATTGAACTCTTTGTAAATAATCATTGGATTAAATTTTTATCCATCTTTCTGATTTCTTTGATGTAAAATTTTGACAGTACCTCCTTCTTGATCTATTTGATTATTTCAAATAACCACACTAGCCAATTGTTTCATTTTTTAATTGTTTATTACAAGTTCATTTGGGAAAGCATGGACACAATCTCCTCTCCATAGGATGTGAATTCTCACATTTAAATCTCGATCTTCGATGACCCAACACACAACGATTCTCTGAATCAACATTTGGTGCCAATGACTTGAGTAAAACTGATTCATTTTCGCATTTACAATCGGGAATGTGTTTTCTCATTTCATCACAACGATTAAGGTAGGGAAAATATTGACCTTCACATGTGGAATTTTCCTTTGAACAACATGTGTTGCAATCTTCACCCTTTTGACAGAGGGTTGGCTTTAGTTTGTGTAGGTCTGAAATGGAGTGTTCAGCGGAGGCTGGAATTCCATCTCCGAATTTGGTGTCATCAATGAATTTGTTAGAATCTCTATTCGATTCTTCAGGGGGACAAGGATGAAACAGAGAATGAGGACATGCAGATAAACTAAAGTGGTATAACAATCCTGCATGAACTTGCAATTCATAACAATGTGGAAATTGAAGACTATTCGATTCTGTGGACCTTTCGTTTCCAACTGAAGTCGAAATACCAATATGTTTCATTAACTGATATCTATAAGTAATAAACTCTCTCCCACCAAAATACTCTTCTCCATACCTAGTTTTCTTATGAAGAAATTCTTCCAGTAATGAGTCAATTGGATAGGAACGATAAGCATTCATTTCTATATGTTTCATGATTCCTGACAGATCATTCTTGTCGACAATAATTCCATTCAGGCCGAATGAAAATCTAATAGCAGACCATTTCTTATCTTTCGTCTTGGAAAGAATATTCATAATGTGCCCAAATGAATTTGGACAAAATTCAAAGTCATCTTCCATAAGAAATACTAACCCATTCGTTCGCATGCTGTTAAATGTCTTTAGCATATCATAGAAATCATTAGATTGCTTTCTCATCTTTGGCTTTCCATAGAATGTACTTTCGCCATAAATATTCGATTCTTCTAGCCTTTCCAATATACTGACATCTCGATTACCACTTGCTTCTATGGTCTCCCTAATCTCCTTCTCACCCATAGCTCCCCCAGTATTAAATACAAAGGTACAAACATTCAGATAAACCACTTTCAAGTCCTCAGCCATGCTTTTCAGTGTTTTCTCGAGGTAGGCAAATCTTGATGAGCCAGGAATTTCTCTTGGAGAAGATAGAATCAACATGTTGATATCGCATGTCTTTGAATTCAGTTTCTCAACAACACTAACAACTTGTAAGACATTTGGCATGAGGGAAACTTCACATTTTGGACAAATTGAAGAGGTGGTTGTTGATTTTAGTTTTGTAATAGTGAAGGTAAAGTAAATGGTGCTGATAATGAAGGAAGTAAGCAAGCAAACAATCAAAAGTTTGACGTTACTCATTTGTTTTTTGAAATTTTGTATTTACAAGTGATTAGTGAATGATGTCCTTGGACATTTGAACATGATTGCCGATAAATAAAATGGGTTTGTTACTTAATGAGCTCCTTAATAGGAAACTTTAGTTGTTTAAAAAAGACGTGTACCGTTGATGTCTGACACTTTGAATTAATACCAATTTACTGTCAACGTTGTAAAACCCTTTTCAAACCAACAACATAATTCATGGCAAGTAATGTAAATAGGCCTGAAAATTTCATGAAACAAACTCTAAATGGAAAATTGAAACATTTCTTGTAGTTAATGTTGGAACGCTATGTATCCTGTTGTATTCAATAAATTGTAACCCAACCCAGTGTAACATAAACTTTGTTTTGAAGAATCTGTATTGGAAGAATCATTGTTGCTTTCAAGGGTTAGTACAACCAAAATATGAATATTCCAATATCAACAACAGTAAGGGCACATTTAACCTATAGCTCTTTAATTTGTCTAACCAATTTGAATTACAATTCTAAAACTGCAATACAGTTGTATTAAAAACTGCTCCGTAACCTCCTTTCTAATTAACAGCAACACCAATCAAAAGAGAAAAAAATGGCACAACTATTCACACAATTATTCACAGAGGAAAATCTTCCACTCCTCTCTCATCACGTAATTTCCTTCCTCTCCCTTCGAGATGTTCACCTCCTAAGCCAATCGAGTCAATTTTTTTTCAAAATGATCAACTCTACGGGAAGTGATCATTCGGAATTGATTTGGCGCCAAATTTGTGAGCGCCAATTTAATATTTACGGAAAGAAAAAAAAACAATTAAATTCCCTTCTGCTTCCATCGTGGTGCAGAAATGAAGATGATGATAGTGAGGCTAACAATGAATGTAATAATGTTGTGGTTTCGGAAATGGTAAATGGAGATGAAGGAAATAATTTGAAAATTAATGATTGGAAAATGTATTGTAAAAAATTGGTGCAAGTATTTAATGTGGAGGGAACGAAACATGAGATGCAAGAGGGTGGAGTATTGAATTTTAATATGAGAGAAACATTGTGGTCCAATAGAGAATTGTATAATCTTGATAATTATAGTAATTTTCAAGTTTCGTTAGATTTCTTTTTGGAAACTGGTGATTCAGAAATTAGAATTGCATTTTCAGAAAATAAGGATGAAGATGATAGTTTAGTTTTTAGAATTTCAGGTGAATCTGACATGACTGGCACTCTACTTCAGCAAACAAAAGAAAATGAATCGTATTATTACAGAGACTATTCTCCAATTACTTTTGGAATGTGGAATCATATTGAATTTAATTTTATATCAGAGAATAGTTTGGATATTCTTATTAATGGAGTATCATTGAATGGAATTATGGCACCAGTTACGATTTCTAAAAGGGGATTTATTGGAATTGTTAAAAGTGATTATCGATTTGATAAATTATTTATTAGAAACTTTAAAGGATCATTTAGAGAAAGACCCATCATTGATTGAACAATAATTTCCAATATTTTACAACAGATACTATCAAAATATCTTTAAATATCTTCCAATATTAGAAATTGGACTAAAGTACTGTTAAGGTAGAATTCTTAATAAAAACCAAGTAACTTTTCTTTGGAACTGTTTCGACGGGATATTTTGATTTCAATTATTTGAACACATTGCAACTTGGAGGTCTGGGATTATATTTTTAAGGTTTTGCTTTTGAAAAATTATAACCACCCGTCAAATGTCAAGTCCTTGGTTTTCTACCACAAAAAAAACGCACCTACAACAAATTACGGAAGGCACATCATCAAAAAGCCTTCTAAATTTTTTATAATATTATTCTCATCTAGTAGACCAAAATAATTTCGTATTTACGAAACTAGACGAAACTAATCAAGATGAAGAGATTTTTAACGCTCTTTCTTGTTTTAATAATTTTTGCACTTTTCATCACCCTGTGCATGGGTAGTGAATCTGGATCATCCAATGAATATCTGGATCGTTTTAAACAATACTATAAGGGAATTATTAAACAGGCAAATGTTTTGAGTAAAGGAGAAGAAACTAATGAGGAAAATTATTTGGAACTTTCTGATGGTCTTCCATTGGATAAATCTAATTTAATTCCACACCAATATATTGTAAAATTCAAGGAAAATATCAAATTGACTGAAAAGGTACAAATTACTTTTGAAAAGTCAACTGGTTGTGAATTATTACAATACATTCCAGAACATTCGTATTTAGTTTATATTAATAATGATCAAGTGAAGAAGGTTCAAGCTTATCCACAAGTTTCTCATTTGATTCCACTCACTCCAAAGATGAAGGTTGATCCAAATTTGATTCGTGATATGGAATCTGGAGTATTCGAAAGCTGTAGTGTAAATACTCCTGGAAGAAAGGTTGGTGGAGCTATTGTTCACATGAGTGTTAGTTTAGTTCCTGAACTTTCTTCACAATCTGCCAGAGATGTTGCTGGACAAATTAGAAGTGCCTGTGAAAATCTCACCAATGTAAAATATTTGAGAGTTGTTTCCAATAGAAAGGTCATGATTAGTTTACAAATCTGTTCTAGACATGATCTAGTTCTGGTTGTTGATATTTTGGCTCATCATCCAGCCATTCACTGGATTGAAAGATTCGACATGGAACGTGATGGTTTCCTTCCAGAAAATTACAATGCTCGTTTAATTGTTCAACAGGGATCATCAAGGGCAAGTATTGGTGATGGTCCATTCTATCAAGTTGGAATTACTGGTAAGAATCAAACAGTTGCCATTACTGATTCTGGTTTGGATGTTGATCATTGTTTCTTCCATGATCCAGCTGCTTCTGTTCCAGTCATTCAAAGTAGTGATTCATTAATTAGAACTGTTTTAAATGCTCCTCAAGCTGTTGAAAGTAATCATCGTAAGATTAAGGCCTATGTTGCTTTTATGGATAGAAAAGATGGTGGACATGGACATGGATCTCACACTTCAGGAACTCTTGCTGGTAAATGTCTCTATCCAGATAGTCCAATTTGTAAACACAATGGTATTGCACAAGATTCTAAATTGGTTTTCTTTGATGTTGGTTGTGATTTGGATGGTGGATGTCAATGTGATTCATTCGATGCTTGTCCATGTTACATGTATCCAGAAGGAAAATGTCCAGGAAAGAACAAATTGGTTACACCAATTGACTTGTATAGTGGTTTATTCGAACCTCAATATAAATTGGGTGCTCGTATTTCATCCAATTCATTGGGTGGTAAGATTGGTAATGGATACACTCAATCAACACAAGAAATTGACAAATTCCAATATGAACATGATGATTTCCTTGTAGTTTGGTCTGCTGGTAATTCTGGTGCCAAAGGTTACATGACATTGACTGGTCCATCAAAGCAAGCCAAGAATTCTATCATTGTTGGTGCCTCTGTCAGTGGAATTGAATCATGGAAAGAAGCTCTCAAATATAGAAATTACACACAACGTGCCAATATTTTACGTAAGAAATTGACCAAAAAGTACAATTGTAAATGTGGCGTCTGTAATATTAAGAAGTGTTCAGCCATTGACAAGTTGAAATCCGAAGAAGGATGTAATGCATACATGGGAGACAATTGTAAATTCAAACACAAATTGAAGATTATGAAGAAGAAACTCAATTTCAATGTTTCATTTGCATGCAGTCAAAAGTGTGCCTTGAAGAGTTTGGAAGATGAAAAGTTGAAACCATTCTTCAATGAACAAAACTTGGCAGATTTCAGTTCATTGGGACCAACACTCGATGGTCGTATCAAGCCAGATATTGTAGCTCCAGGTTATTTCTTGCTTTCTGCCAGATCTCATTTCGGTTCTCAAGAAGGTAAATGTTCTCTCTCCAATAAGAATGATATGAAATTACAATTGAAAGAAATGGGAGGTACATCAATGTCAACACCTGTCGTTGCTTCAGCTGCCACTCTTGTAAGACAGTATTTCACTGATGGTTTTTATCCATATGGTAAACCATCAGTTAATGCTGAATATACTCAACCATCTGCTGCACTTATTAAGGCAATTTTGATTCAAAGTGCTAGAGGAATGAAGGGACTTGCTAGAAAGACTGACTCTTTCACTCATTTCAATAAGAAGCACAGAACTATCTTTGAAGGACACGGCCTCATTAATTTGTCAAACACCTTAAAGTTGGCCAATAACCCACAAACTCCACAAGATTTGTTCGTTATTGATAGACAAGAAATTACCACTGATATCATTCACTCATATACTTTCAATGTTGGTGATAATGCCACAGAATTGGCAATTACTTTGGCCTGGACTGATTATCCTGCTTCTCCAATGGCCTCTCTTGCCCTTGTCAATGATTTGGACTTGAAATTGGAATATGAAACAAATGGTGAAGTTCAATCCATCTATGGTAACCACTTGTACAATAATAATCAACCTGACAGATTGAACAATGTTGAAAAGATTTTGATTCCACTCCCACCAGTTAATACTGATTTGATTGTAACTGTTAAAGGACATAATGTTCCACACGGTCCACAAAAATACAGTTTGGTTATTAATGGAAAGAAGATTACTAAGGCCTCAAGAATTAGAAGATCCCTCGATGTAACTGATGTTTCTCCATCCAATATTGTAAACTTTTTCAATTGGGAATTTGCCTTAATCATTACCTCTTTGGCTACTGCTTTACTCGTTTCTGTAGCTGTCAATATTGGTCTCTGTGTTTATTCTTGTATTAAGAGAAAGGCTACCTATGCCAATCTTTAAATAAATTAGTTTATTATTGAAATTTTTTTGATTCATACGACAGAAAGAGTTCAAAAACATTCTTTTCCTCTTGAGGACTAACAGTTCTTGATTCCTCCTCATTCTCATCCTCACTCGATATAATTTCAACGACTGCAGCAACAGAGGTCGATTGTTTGGTTTTCTTTGGAACTGGCTCCAATTCATCGTCAGACGACAAATCATACATGAATGCATCTGCAGAAGGTATTGTTGATCGGGCAGGTTCAGAAGAAGAGCTTGAATTTTGAGAAGAGCTAAGGTATGGAGTGCCTTGAGAACTTTCTTTCTGTGAACTACTTGGTGTCTTTTTGAATCTATCTAAGAAGGAGCTTTTTCTCTTTAATGAACTTTCTGATGCAGAAGTTGTCAAGGTTAGAGGAGGGCTAGCTTTCTTGGTGGATGATGAAGATAATATTGATGCAGAAAGTGGCCTTTTGATGCTGGAATTTGATGATGATGCCGTCTGTTCAATTAAAGGTTCAGCCGATCTGGAAGGTGTTTTCAATAAAACAGGAGAAGGAGGATCCAATTCAAAATCATCCAAATCAATGTCTTCCTCCTCTTCCACTTTCTTCATTGCCTGTTGTTTCTTCTCATTTCTAATCAGGGCAGTAGTAAGATCGTCTGAAAATATGGTTGTAGAAAATCCATTCGATACCTCTTGTGAGTTTGACACCTCCTGGGATAAACTGGTGAACAAAGCACTAAACAATGATTTTTTGCTTGCACTGCCAGTAGCTTCTTTTGAGTTTTCTTCCTGAGAAGGAATTATTACTGTCAAACTTCCTGGTTTAACAGGCGTCGAAGAAGAACTTTGAGAACTTGATGCTTCTTTGGGTGTGAAAAACTTGCTTGTAATCTTTTTAGCTGTTGTTGGAGTAGATGAAGATGTTGGAGTTTCTTGTGATTTTGAAGGAGTTTCTTGAGATGGTGTTTTGAATGGAACTTTAAAAGGTGGTGGAATGAATTTTTGTTTTGGAGTTGTCGCTACTGGTGCTGTTACAGTTTTAGAAAATGTCTACAGCCATACTACTTACTGAAATAGGTTTGAATTGTGTTTGTTTTTAGTGGTGTTAAATTCTAATATACAGGTAAGATATGAAAAACTATTAAAACTTACAGAGCTTTTCGAGGCGTATGACGGAGCAGAAACGAATGGTTTGTGAGACATGGGATCTATCATACCTGTGCATATCTGAACTACTATATCTGTTGGTTTTGTTGGTCCACAAAAGTAAATATCCTCTTCCGTAAGACAGGAAGGCGGATCTGTTAAACATCTCATTTCCTGTGAAAGGATGTCAAATACTCGTTGATGTTTAAATGTCAACTCGGCTCTAACAAATGCTTCTCTATACTCTTCTTCAGAAACGGAAATATCTTGACTTGAGCTGGGTTGAGGTAAGGAAAGCGAAGGAGAGGATGATATCTCTTGACTACTTGGCTGAGTATTCTCTTGCCTCTTGAACTTTCCCAATTTTCTCAATGCCTCCATAATTTTAGGAACTGTCCTGTTTTCCTTAATGATCTTGTAGGCTGTTTTCGGTCCAATTCCAGAAAGCGAGCTCAAATAATCACATCCTGAAAGAATACACATCCTCATCATCATATCGTGAGTAAATTTTGAAAAATCCGTACTTCCATTCGCTGTTGGTGTATGATTGATATCGGCAAGATTGAGTAATGTTCCATGGCCGTATTTATCCATTTTGAAAAATATTTTTGGAGCTCCATAAGGTATCAGATCACTATCCTCTGTGATCACACATGAGACATACCCAGTTCTAGCCAAATGAGCCAATTGTGCATCAGCCTCATACGGAGCTACTACTATTTCCACACCCTCTTTTTTACATTGTGATATTAACTGATATGCCATTGAAGGTTTGATATCAACAGCCTTTCTAAAACATTCGTTAGCTTGCTCGTATCTGTGATTTTGTAAGTGAATTTGTGCTTGTTCTAGAGCTTCTTTTCTTCTAGATCTTCTATCACTTTCAGTGTCTGCTTTTGAAGGAAGTCTAGCTCCATCAAAAACAAGTACAGGTATCACCTTGTTATGTTTTAACATATTCACCATATGCATACAATAACCCAAATATTTATCTGTTGGTTTGTTTTGACACAATTCTGCACTACAACTGTAGGCTCCTCTGTGCAACCAAACATAGGCATCAATGGCAACTTTTTGTCCTTTTAATTCGGAAACGTGGCCCTTTTTGCAATGGTTTTTAAAAAGTGGCAACAGTCCTTGAATTCCCATATTGTAATTTAATTATTATCAAATATTTACTATCACTCTCGTATTATAATATTATTATTTCTATTCAAAAAGATTCCGAAATAATTATTTTCATAAATCAACAAGAACAACAAATCTTTTCAGCCACGTATCTAAATCTTCCTCAGAAATAGATGCTTGTACAATTGGCCAACCTCAACTTGAAATGTTGTAGAGAATTGGTTTTTGTGATGATGAAAAATAACAACAGGCTTTGATGATTATTTTTTGAATGGAAATTCCACTGGCGCGAAGAAAATCAAGCAAAACAAAAATACTTCAATTTCTCTTTCAAGGCTTCATGCCATCATCACGGAAAAAGATTAAATCTACAGGTTTTGAGAGGTTTTATTAAATGATTATATTAGGGGAGAATGATATGGTACAATATATCTAGGAGATTGAAAAGGCAAAAGAATGAATATCGGGTAAAGCCAATAAGAACAATAGAATTGTTTGAAATAGAAAAGAGGAGGAAAAGGAAATTATTTTAGAACTGGAGAGCATAGAGGTGATGAAAATTCAGCTCCACCACTTCCTGCACTACTTGGTAGAGCAGTGGTCAATCGAGAATGAGGGGATATTGCCAGGACTGAGGAAAATCCTCTGGCTCTTGTTCTCACTGTTGAGGTTTCACTAGCTTGTGGTGAAGAAACAGGTGAACGGATTACTATGGTCCTAGCAAATGCCGATTGAGGTTTGTCCAATTCTCTTTGACATGCCAAAGCTTTTTCTCTCATATCTTCTTTCTGCTTGTAACTTTCCATGTAGAATCGTTTCATTTCATTGGAACATCTTGCACAATAGATATTTTCTCCAAACAGGAATAGGTTAGGTTTGGATAATTCGCCACAAGATCTACAACATGAATTTCCACCACTAGTTCTATTGAAATAATCAGCAATATTACTTTGCAAAGGATGAGTTACTGTTTGAGAAAGCATTGTGACAGTAAATTCTCCAAATTGATGGGATGTTCCTGGAGCAATTCCACTAGCACTTGTACCACCTCTTTTTCTCATTTTTATTCTTGTTTGTCAATAGACATTGATGACAGGTATAGACATTATGTAATGGTCAATTACATTTGGCGCGAAAATAATGCTCAAAAATGGTATTAGAAAATTGTGCATTTTCAAAAGTGAAAATTAAAAAAAATGGAGAAACAACATGTCCTCGTCCTAGATTATCTGCCCAATAATTCACAACTAGATTCCGATTTTTACTCCAATAATTCTATTTTTCAAAAATTTAAAGAATTTAGGCATGATAGTATTAAACAAAATATTGGAAAATTAGATTATCTAGATAAATTGAAGAAATTAGAGAAAAAAAAATGGTCTGATAGATCAATGAGAAGATTTGTAAGAAAAAATCCTATCCCTCCACAATATTTGGAAGATTACACGTTTGTGAAGAGATTAGCAAAGTTGAGATGGTACTTTTTTGAAATATTTGCCTCTGATACAATGAAAAATGATAGGGAATTGATGAAGGAGCTAATAAGAGAGAAGCAAGTATTCTTTAGATATGCTTCTGAATTATTGAGATCTGATAGAGAGTTAATAGAAATTGCATTGGATATAGGTGATTGTGGAAATGATATTCACAAAGTGTGGAAAAAGCTTTCTCATTCAGACTGTATTCATGATGGTTTAGTTCAATTATTCAGGTATCCAAAAAGAGTTCTCAAATATTGTACTGATGAAAAATTGAGGGAAGATAAGGAATTGATTTTTACAGCTACCCAATTTAAAAGTAATAGAGAATTAGTCAAGCAGGCTGTCAGTTATCATGGGGCCATTTTGGCCTATTTAGACAACAAGTTCAAGCTTGACCAAGAAATAGCATTAATTGCTCTGAATACAAGTCCCAATCGGTTATGGGATGTTTCACCACTAGTTCGTAACACCTTAGATTTTAGCATAAATGTTGCTGACACTCAAGGAAGTAGGTGGATTTTCGAAACTTATTATAAGAGCCAAGGTGAGGAATTTTGGTCAATTGCAATTCAAAAACGAATGTTGCCTTCAACTCTCCTTCCAACAAATATTTACAATGACAACAATTTAATGCGCATTGTATTGGAACGAGATCCTTCTCTATTGGAATTGTGTTCTGATGAGATTAGAGATGACTTTGAGTTGGTAAAGATTGCAGTCTCTCATGATATTAAGAATATCAGGTATGCATCAAATAGAATCAGATCGAGTGATGAGACAACCTCAATGTTAATAACCCTCTACCCACGCATAATTTTATACTTGGAAGACAATATCAAACAAAATCCAAAATATTATTCACTGACTGGTGATTTGGAAAATATGACTGTTTTTAAGAATGCTCCATATTGTATTAGGAATAATGCTAATCTTTCAGAAAATTTTATCAAATTGGATATTGGTATGTTCCAGTATGTATCTGAAGAATTGAAGAATAGTAGAGATTTTGTTTGGAAAATATTTTCTTACAATGAATCAATATTACAATACGGCTCTGAAGAATTACGAAATGATTTTGATTTCATGAGCTTGTGTATTGAAAAGAATCCACTTCTGTTTTCACATTTATCTTCAAACCTGAGAGGAAATATTGAAATTATTCGTTTGGCCATTGAAACAGCAATCACTAATAAGGTTTCTGCAAAGCAATTACGGTCTAATATTATAGTTCACATCCTTGCAAAAGATAACGAAACCTCCCTGATTGACCTATACAGAATGTGTTCCAATAATTATGAGAATGAGAAGTTTCTGCTACTCTACTTTGCAAGTCCAGTTTTACTCTTCAATGAAGACTTTGTTCTGAAGGAGGCAAGTAAATTAACCAACGATGCATGGGACTTTCTAAAACTATTCAAAAGAGCAGTTTCTGAATATGAATACATTGTTGCGGCTGCAATAATTCTGTTAGATCCCACTCTCTATGAACATGCTTACAGTTTTGTCTGCCATTCATTCCCAAAGGATTTAGCTCCTTCTATTCTTTATTATTTAGGGGAAGACCATGCACCTATTGTTAGCGACCTTTTTATTTCAAAAGCAATTCCTGTGCCATTATTTGGTATTCTTTCAGAATATTTGAGGTATTATTGTGCTTCTACATTGATTGCACATAAGGTTCCCATCTTAGAGTTTGTACCGAATCTGATGGTCACAACAGATAATCTCTGCTCCCTGTTACCAAAATATTTGTCATGTGAAGACAAGATCTTAGTACATATTTTGAAATATTCCAACAATATAGATTTCTTTAAGAAGATATTTGAAATTTATTACAGTAGTCAGTTTACAAAGCTTATTAAATATGCATCAGAAGGATTAAGGAATGATTCGAATTTAATGGCACAAGCAATACGTTGCGATCCAACCAATCTCCAGTATGCATCTGCTACTTTGAAAAGCAATAGAGATCTTGTTGCTTTGGCAGTGAGACTACAGCCAGAGAGTTTTGCATATGCTGCAGAGGAGCTCAAGAACGACTTTGAGTATATCAAATCAATTTCTCATTCTTATAATGAAGTTTTACTATACAATTTAGCAACAAGGAATGTGAGAATGAACTATTTACAAAAGGTAAGAAGCAAAAAGTAGTAGTGAAGAAGCTTCTCGCATATTATTACAGAGGTATCTCGCTCAAAATATGCATCACTTAAATGATTGTTTCAAAAACAGTAGCAGCAACACAAAAAAAGAGAATTTATCTCTAATAACACAGTGATTTTAATGTGGTTACTCCTTTCATAAACCATGAATCAACAACGTTAGAAAAAACAAACCTTAATCAATGCTAGGATTTCACAAAGAATCTGATTCTCACACACTGAGACCAATAATACTTATTACTCTTGCACTATTGATGACCACTATACTCATTCCCCTATTATTTGTATATTTATGTTCCAAAACCCCAACACTATCACTATTGTACACTACTGTAAATAATGAAAATCATAATGATGATATCCCAAGTTTAATAGTC
The DNA here is from genome assembly GCF_000004985.1 of Naegleria gruberi. Classification (NCBI taxonomy): domain Eukaryota; phylum Heterolobosea; class Eutetramitea; order Acrasida; family Naegleriidae; genus Naegleria; species Naegleria gruberi. The sequence goes on along the minus strand of NW_003163320.1, from coordinate 465,053 downwards.
GGAGGAGGAGGAAGTTCTCTCGCAAAGCAAGTAATGAATTCTTTGCTTTCGTTATTCAATAGTATTCAAGATAGTCCCATTTACTCAATATTATATGACAGTGTGGGTAAGTTTGTTTGAACTATTGATTGTTAACTCTGTTAGGATCTGGTGAAGGGCTTAACAAACTAAAACAAGGAGATTATGATTTTGCAGTTTCTGAAACCTCTTTAACAAAAACCGAACTAGAAGATCAAAACTTGGAAATGGTTCCTCTCTTTATTTCTGGGGTAGCTTTGTTGTACAATATTCCCAACTTTAAGTCACAACTTATATTGAGTAGAAGTGCTGTTGCTGGTATATTCTCTGGTGAAATTCAGTATTGGAATGACAACAGAATACAGCAGACCAATAGTGAAACATTACCAAATCATCCTATTCAGCCTATAGTAAGATCTACATCTTCAGGTTCTACAAGTATATTTACTTCTTCTCTGTCACATTTCAGTCCTACCTTATGGAAATATGGTAAAGTTACAATGTTTCCGAATATAACAAGTACCAATTTTGTTTCAGTTTTAACAAGTCTTGCTGTAACTGAAAGTGTTATTAAATTGGAGTATTCTATTGGATATGGCAGCCCTGCTGATGCAGCTTTCATGTCAATTCCAGTTGCGAAAATACTTAATAAGGCAGGAAATCCTGTAGCTCCAAGCATTAGCTCATTCAAAGCTGCTGCTCAGAATTTTCTAACTGTTGACAATTATTTTGTGGAAATTGTTGATGGAGACGCAGAAAGCTATCCTTGTGCAGGTGTGAGCTATTTTCTTTTTAGAAAAACCCTTTCAAGTTGCGATAAGAAGAAATTCATATTCAACTTTCTATCATGGATTTATACAATTTCAACTCCATCAACATCTGACCTGATATTTGAGACTAATTATTTTGCCCCCATTCCAAACTCATATAAGGAGCACTTGGTTAACAGCATTGTTAACCAGATATCCTGTGGGACACTCACTCTGAGTTCTTTACCACATTTGGAACAGTTTGGATATGCAATGATTGCTGTGGGTTCTGTTGCATTGTCTTTGTGTTTTACGTTGGCATTGGTTGGTGGTGTGAGATGTTATTACGTGAGAAAACACAGGGAATTGCACAAGATTATGAGTTATATTGAAGAAGGACCTTCTGGTAAACCCATTTTGATAATGTTTTCAGACATTCAAAACTCAACCAAAATATGGGAGCATGTCCCAAAAGAGGATATGGATCATTGTATAAAGAGGCATCATGAAATTGTGAGGTCGCTTCTTACAGCATTTAATGGATATGAAGTTAAAACAGAAGGTGATTCCTTTATGGTTGCTTTTGGATCAGTTGTAGATGCTGTCAAATGTGTAAATTTGATACATACACGTATGATGAAAGAAGATTGGCCTCCATCACTATTATCATTCCCAACAAATGTAGAAACAGTGGACGACGATGGTCAAATAATATTCAATGGTTTTAGAGTTAGAATGGGATTACATTTCTTGAGTGAAGGTGAATACTCTGCACAACTTGATCCAACTACAAAAAGAACAGATTACTTTGGACCTGGAGTGAATTTAGCTGCGAGAATAGCAGATATTGCATTGGGAGGATCCACGTTTATTAGTAAGGAACTATATGACATGTTGGAAAATAATTCAAATATCGAGGAAGAATGTGGAAAACTCTTTCTTAATTCCTATGGATATCATTCACTTCAGGGTATCAAGGAAAAAAGAGAATTATTCATGATGCTTCCAAATAGTTTAAAAACTAGAGAAGGAAGATTTATTCCAAACTCAAAGATGCAATCTAATGGCAGTACCAATGCCATACTCCATTCCAATGAGAAAAAATATTAACCCTTTGACAAAGCTCTGAAAGGTTCTTCAACTCTAATATGATTTGGGATAGTGGTTTCGGAAAAAAGTATGATCGGATTGGAATTTCTTTTAGCTCTATAAATTAGCTTAATTACTTTCCTACATACAACGTTTCGATTCAACATGTTCAATAGGAGGTATACACGGTCTGATTCATAAATTGGATATTCAAGGCTCATTACCTAATTTTCAAGTCCGGTCTTGAAAAGAAAAACATATGTATATTTCACACATAAAGAAAGTATTTCAATTAATAAGGAATGATTTCATACCATGAATGGCTACGGCCATATCACGATGAATGCACCTCATCCCGTCCGATTTGAGAAGTTAAGCATCGTCGAGCCACATCAGTACTGAGGTTGGAGACAACTTGGGAACCTGTGGTGCTGTAGTCTTTTTCCTTTTACCAATTCGTGTGAAAATTTCAACTATGGAAATTCAATGTTATTCAATAGATATATCTGTCTGATATTTTCAACGATAAAACCTCAAGTTTGTTGGTTTGCTTGTAAAGATGACAAAGTTTTTAAAAGTAACACAAAAAAATGAAACAAAACAACAAACTCGAAGTTTTATCGTTCAATGAGTTGGTCCAGCGAAGGCTCAATCATGATGGTGGTGATGAGGAAAAGATACGTTCGGAAATACAAAATCAAGTACACGACATTTTTACGAACGGAATGATGGATGGTGTTCCGAAAGATTTGTTCAATGATTATGGAAAGATTGTTGGTCTATTGTTTGGTGTGGATCAAGGAAATGGAAGTACTTCATTGGTGGCCTTGTTTCAGGAATATTATGGATACAAGTTGCAATTTTTCATTTGGTCTACGTTTTATATTTCGTGGTTTTTGATTGGAAAATTGTTGGGTGTTGAAGTTGTGGAAGTGACAAGATTGAAACTGATGGTTTATGTTGGATTTTTGGTGTTATTGAGTGGAATGTTGTATGCTGTTTTTAAATTTGTGCTATTGCCAATTATTGCTAAGGATATGGGAAAGTACATTATGAAGAATAGAAAATCAAACGAGTTGGGAGATATCAATAATTATTATGCAAATAATAAGAGCAAACCAGAGAATAATTTCTTTTTGGCTATGGATGGTGATGAAATTGTTGGTCATGTTGCTCTCGATAAGTGGATTTATCCAGGTGATAAGGTTGAAGATGCTGAATTCATTGAAGAATATGAAAAGTATCAAATCAATCCATTGAAAATGATTGAAATTAGAAGAATGAGTGTAAAGAGCTCATATCGTGGTGGAGGTGTGGCTACTGTTCTATTGAGATATGTCTTCAAGTATGCTCAAGAATTACAAATGAATAGAATCATTCTCAAGACTAGCTCACTTCAATATGGTGCTAGAAGACTGTACCAGAAACTTGGATTTGAAATTTTGGGTGTCACCCAATATATTCCACCAATTGCGATTTTCAAATTCATGCTCGACATTTCAAAGAAATAATAAACTATTTATTCTTCTCATCATCATTTTGGGGTTTTAAGGATGGAACAATTTTCAACAATTGGAAAATTGATTTTACAGTATTGAATGAAAATTGTAGAGTTTGGATGAGTCCATATGCTACACTCGTTGCCCCAGCATGAACACCTACTTTAATGGCAGCTTTCCTCGATAACAACATTAAACCAATCGTTGCCAGAATTTTCGAAATGATAATGACTATTCCATTGAAAGGAAGAAACATGAAAATAAACTTTAAAAATCTGTGGAATATTCTACTTTTTCGTACCAAATAACTCATTGCAAAAAGGATGAGTAGGTCTACAGTGACTCCCTCTCTGCTCTTCAACTTCATTATATCATCTAGTTGCATCCTCTGAACTAGTTGATTTTGTTGGAGCTCTTCCACCGTTTTGTAATATTTTTGCATGAAAGAGGAGAGAGAAGATTTGTGTTGTTCAACTTCCTGATTTAAACCCTCTACAGTATCATTGAGATATTCCACTTTTCCATTTAAATTAGCCACAACCTTTTTACTCTTATGGAGTTCTAGTTGAAGTTTTTGTGAATTCACAGCATTGGCAAAGTTAGCTACCAAGTTGATCGAATTAAGTTTAAAATTCAAAACATTCATTTTGTGTTGTTTCATATGGAATTGATTCAGTAATAGCATTGCATTCCTCAAATCCCCTTTTTCCTCTAGATAATGATGAAATAATTCCTGATGTCTCTTCTCAACTTTAGTTACAGCTGGAGTTTCCAAATTTCCATTTGTATCATTCCTCAAACTTGATAATTGTTTAGATGTTGATTCTCGAATTGGTATTATAATATTATCTACATTAAATTGCTCGTATTGTTCCAAATCCATTGTGGATGTATCCATTAAGGATTCAAGACTTCTCCTCGAGGAAGATTTCTTCTCCAACTTGGATGCATTAGGTGTTGAGAAATTTTCAACATTTGACCGTTTAGGAAAAGGAGACGATCGTTTAGGAGTTGATGGAAATGTTTCTTGTATAAATGATTGTTCTGTTTGTCGATTCAAAGATGATGTACTTGATTGAATTAGTGATGGTGCTGATGAACTGTTAGATTTTAAAATTGGTTTTTCTTCATCATCATCGAATAAATTATCATAAATCTCCTCTTCCTTTCTTTTTGATGTCATCAAATTATTATTATGATTATTATCAATATTATTACAATCCAAATCAAAATTTTGTACAGGTGTTGGTGAAGGATATTTGGTAAATAATGATGGAGAATATTCTGGATCTTTCCGATAATCATTCTTGATCGGACTAGGAGCCATATCAATACTAGTCTCTGGTGATGAAAAGTATTCAATTTCCTCATCCAAAGATTTGTTTGAATTATTTACATTATTATTTGGTGTTTGATAGGAGAATCCACCATCTTTTTGTATTCGGGATGGAGTTGTTGGTTCCTTTTGTTGTTGCTGTTGCTTACTAAAGGATCGAGGCGTCAGAGAGGACGAAGAAGGTGTTGAATTCTTCTTGGGAAAGAGTGAAGATGAAGATTGGGACATTTTTTTTAACGTTTACTTTTTTCAATTTCCCGCCTTAGTGAAAAATTAATTTATTGAATTACACTTGATATTGTAATTGATCATTCTGAGTCAAAGTATTAATCAATGGATGAAGAGGATAGCCTGCAAGAATAGAGTTTTCAGCTTGTTTGGAGTGAAGAATGGAAAGTTTTGAATCAGTGATAGAGGTCAATTCTACGAAATGATTGGCCTTGTTGATATCTTCCTCTTCACTAGTTCCAAAAACAATTAATCTTCCATCTAAATTCTTGCATTGGTTGGAAATTGCTTTTAGTTGAGATGGGTCGATATTGGAGGAATGAGAAAATGAGAGCATGATTCTTAATTCAATAACAGTTGGCTTATCATTATCCATATTGATTGGAAGAATAATCATATAGGATGCTTTGAGATCTTTTTGTAGTTGACCAAGTAATGGACGAACAACTTCAATACAGTCTCTTTCTACTTGTAAATCCAACTCTAGGAAAAACCTAGTTGAATCAACATTCTCCACAAAGTTTTCAGGTAGCACAAATAGACCAGGATTAATATCCTTTCCAACAGTTTCATCATCCATTCGAATTGCCTTTAAATAGGATTCGAGAGTTTTCTCCCAAATTTCTTGAGAAGGAGTACCAACACAATAAGTCTTTGGCTTTAATGATCTGGCTGGCTTTAGAATTTCAGCAGAGAAAGTCATCCACTCACGAGAAGCTCCATGTTCATAAAAACTTCTATTGTCCAAGTAAATTTCAGTGCACTCCAACACAACAGGATCAAAATCCAATTCTTCTCTATGTGCTTCAATAGATTCATCTTGTGCCCATGAGAGTGGTTTTGTATCAATACCACCATGTCTCAATTTTAATTCTACACTTGTCTGTGGCACTCCCATCGATAAACTTTTAAAGGATGGTTGATAGTGTGGGTGTTGTCCAATAGAGAGAACCTCTTGTTTCATCTGTTCGGCTAATCTCTGATCTTTGGAAACTCTGAACAAGTAGGTTATTGTTGTTGGTGTATCCCTTGATGTAGCCGATGCGCATGGAGTAAAGCCATGTTGTATCATCTCAGAAGCAGCGTGGGGAACGTACAATCCAATATACTTGCAAAGCAAAAGATTGATGAGGATTGTATTCTGTACATCCTTTCGGTGCTTCTAGAATTTCTTGAAACTTGGTTTTTCTTGGCTTTTTGTGATCATCAGAAGAGTTATTTTCATTATTACTATTAACTTGATTTATCATTCTCAAGTATTCTTGTTGGTGATAAATTATTGCTTTTTGTTCTTGAAAAATTTGGCTACATGTTGAAACGATAAACCGTTTAGGGTTGATATTTTTTTTTGGTAATGTGGCGCTCCATTCATTTGTTCACACTTCATTGATGACAGTTTATTAAATCACACTATCTATTATTATAATATTTGATAGACTAATAAGAAGCGTCGATGGTTTAGTGGTAGAATACGGCGTTGCCATCGCCGTGACCCGGGTTCAATTCATTTTGATAGTATGAATTATTGTGAAATGAATAGTTGTTTCTCAATTTCAATTTGGGAATTTCATTTCCCGTTCTCCAACTCTATGTAGGATTTTGCTTTTATTCTTGTTAATTCTGTTACAATGTATTTCACATTAGGTAATTCCATAACCCGTTACCTAACTTCCAACTTTTATTTCCAACTTTCCAATATTTCCAACATTCAATGAAAAATTGAAGAACAACATTTGTTAATAATTCAACATGATGTTTCACATCATGAATTAAAAATAATGAACAGAATTCAACATGATGTTTCACATCATGAATAATAATAAAATAAAACATTCATAATTTCATCATAAAATTAAAAGTTAAATGAGTTCCAAAAAAGGAAATTTCAATTCCCGGTCGACGCATCAAATCATAATTTTTAGACACTATTTTCTTTTTAAAAATGTTCCAGTTTTTATAGTAGATAGCAGACGTATATTTCTCTGTATGGTCCAATTTTCATTCATTAATTCATTGTATTTATGAAGATGTTAGCCTCCGATTGATCATCATTTTTTTATTGAACTTTTAAGCTTTCCAAAAATAAAAACAATTTTTTTTGTCCCGTTAATTGAAATGGACCCTTCAATAAACACCAAATTTTTTTTCCAAGCCCTCTTCTATTAATAAATATATTGTGGAATGACCTCTATTATTTAACTAATCAGCCTACAATCCACTCAATTCTAAAGAAAAAAAAACAAATGACACAAAAATCACAAAATGTTTTCCTTCACTGCTCAACACTTCTTGAGTTTCATCATTTCTTAGGTTTAGCAATCGATCCAAATAATCAGAACCAACTGTATCTTGCTCAACATTTTATCAATTATTCTTCTTATTTCTGCAGGGATCTCGACAATTTCATTCAACAATATCAAACTTCTCCTATTGAGATGTTATTTGAAGAAAATGAGGAGAAATTGTTGATATCAGAGGAAGGAGAAAAAGTTTTGAAAGATTTTAATGCTGATACTTTTCAAGTTTTAATTTCATTCTTGCAAAATTCACCAGAAGAAAGAGGAAAAATGTATAAGAATTGTATGATGGGCCTTAAAAAGGGAGATTATTCTACTTTCAAATTGGTTTTTGGATATTATTTTGCAAGTAACCCTTAATTTTTGCATCTTGCCACAAAGCTAAATGTCAAAAAATAATTTTTTAACAAAAACAAAAATTCTTGCTTGGTAGTTCTAATTAAGGCAAGATATCTAGATATTTGTCTTTTATTGTCCACAATTACCAAAACTGAACGTGGATCAAACCGCTTAAATTACAATTCACACAGTGTGAAAGAGAAATTTACACCACACCAATAAACATCATCGAATTCATTACACACACATATTGTTAAAAAACAAGACTGTTGTTGCATTGGACATGGTTAAGGCCGTAACATTTCAACGATCGTCCACAATGTTGAATGAAGTCACAGAATGTGTGCTTTCTATAGGATAGCTTTTCAATTAAATTTGTTCACTGAAGTAAGTAACATAACTTTAAGAAGGTTTCAATAATTTATCAAGTTCTTCCTCACTTCTAGTAGCTTGTTGCATGTTGCATTCAGCCTCCTCACAAATCCATAATAGTATTTTTGTAAAGTGTGTAAACTACAGTGAATGCTCGCAGTTACTCCTATCATGCTTATTACCAAAGATGAATAGTACACTATTTAATGACTCGCTTGTAATCGAAACTTGATTTTCCAATATTCAATGTTGTGTAAAAAGCTTTCGAATACCTTTGAATTGAATATTGCTATGAAATTAATATGAAGATTTCTAATAAATATCAAATGTAAGAAAACAACTCCGTATGGACTGAAATTAAAAAATTGTTGAATTTGCTGAATTAGAGTTTCGTTTCTGCTTTCGAATAGCTTGTGATGGCTAAAGCCGAGTCAAATCGGTTGCCTGTCAAGATGTGAAAGACGTCGATTACGAACGGTCAAACATTTCAAAAAAATTGACAAGATTTAATCGCCTAACAAGGTACGTTCGTCTATTTCACCCACTTTCGAATAGTATTCTCGTCATCAATTATTTTGTGGAACCTGAAAATCCTTGTCTTGCAACCAATGTTGTGACCACGATCCTCGATATGTATTCATATGAATTTCCTCATCTCCACCTATTATATAATTTTATACGAAACCATCAAACTATACTAAACTCAATAATAGATGATTAATGGATCACCTAATCATTTAATCAACGGAGGCCATCGTCCAAGACAATCCGTCATTAAATCCCACACTGCTCATGGTAGCACCATGACCATCACCCGTTCAGAGAAACGTTGTTTTATTCGATACGTGAATACTGTCATGTCACAAGCAATTCAAAAATTCACCGAAGAAAAGAACAAGATGATTGAAAATGGTTCTTGGAATTTCATAACGAGCACTTTACAACAACAAGCAGAGGAAAGAAATGGTGAGAATGGTGAAATTTTATCTCCTAGAAGTGGTGGTGCTGGTGGTGGTGGTAGAAGACAACGAAATGTTTTGGCAAATTTGGGAGATTTGGCTGTGATTGAATATTGGAAACCATTGGAAGTGGTTGGTGCGGAAGAATTGGAACAAAATGTTGAGATTTTTGATCGTTTGCAAGATGGTTTGGTGTTTTTGTAAGTTTTTTTGATGAATAGACAAGTTAATTGACTTGGATTTCAATGAATTGAAATGAATTGAATGAAATGATGATTAGGCACTTGATTGAAAAGATTCAAAGTGGTTTGATTGACTGGAATAAGGTTAATAAGAGAAGTATTATTGCACCTTTGGACGAAATTTCAAAATTCCAAAAGATTGAAAATCAAGCAATAGTTATTGATCTATCTGGATCTGTTGGTTGTCAAATTGTTGGAATTGGTCCAAGTGAATTGGCAGAAAAATCACCACAACCATTATTGGCTTTATTATGGCAACTTATTAGACAAGATGTCACCAAACGTTTGAATGTTATGCATTCTCTCAGATTAATTGCTCTCAAGGAAGAGCACGAAAGTGTAGTTGACTTTATGAAATTACCAGCTCAACAATTATTAACACGTTTTGTGAATTACAATTTGAAACAAACCAAATCAAAGAAGGTTGTTGTAAACTTTTCAGAGGATTGGAAAGATGGTGAAGCATTCTGTTATCTCATTAAGAACATTGTTGATATTAATAATAGATTCAATGGAAAGAGAGTTTCATCTAATGGTGAAGACGACGACGAAGATGAAGCAAAGGAAAATGATTCACAAAAACAATTCACCGATGAACAAATTGAAGAAATTTTGGCCATTGAAGATAAGGAAGAAAGATCAAAGAGAATTATTGCTACCGTTAATGAGCTTGGTTTGAATCCAAATATGGTTCATATTGAAGCTGAAGATATTCACACTGGTGTCAATACATTGATCATGACCATGGTCAGTAGTTTGTTCAATGCTACCAATTTGAATGGTTTGCAAAGTGATTTGACTGAAGATGCAGAAAAGATGACTCAATTGAGAAGAGAAATTCTTGACAACTTTTTGATCATGATGAAGGATGATATGCCAGAAATTAACAAGCCAGAAATGAAGGTCTTTTTGGAATTGGTTAAAAAACTATCAGATGTCAATATTAAGGAAATTGAAGAAAAGATTGTCGAACAAAAAGTTCACAAATACAAGGTTGAAGCCAGAAAGCTCAAGAAACAAGCTTACGTTCAATACAATCTCTCTGAGCAATACAAGAGGAGAATTGAGGAATTGGAAAAGATCATTGCTGACCAAAAAGTCACCATTCAAGAAAAGGAAAAGATCATTGCTGATAAAAACGAAATCATTTCCGAGAAAGACAAGAAGAATCAAGAACAAGCTGATCGTATCAAGGAATTGGAAGAAGAACTCAGACGTGTTAATGATTCTAGAAAGGATGATTTGAAGGTTTTAGGTGCTGAAGATTTCCTCAACAGTGAAAATATCACAGCTGAAGAAATTAGAAAGAAGACAAGTCAAAAGATTGAAGAATTGGTTAAGCGTGTCAAAGTTCTCAAGGAAACTCTTATTCAAACAAGAAAGGATCTTAACTATGGTATGACTTTGAGCTCTGCAGATGCCGAAACTAAACTTGCTGAATTTAGATTTGGTCAATTAACAGCTGAAAGATTAACAACCGAATTCAAACCAACATTTGTTGGTATGGTCGAAAAGAGAGGTAGATTGAAGAAGAATTGGAAGAAGAGATACTTTATTCTTCTCAACAATTACATCTTTTATTTCACTAAAGAGAAGGGAGGAGCCTTGAAAGGATTCCTTCGTATTGAAGAATGTGAAATTGATCGTGAAGAGGAAGAAAACAAGAAAGGTTTTGTTTTCCATATCAAAACTATGGGCAGAGTTCTGAGTTGTAGAACTGAAAGTTATGAAGTTAGAGAAGAATGGATCAAGTGGATCTATGAAAATTCCAGAATTATCTTACAAAATGAATAAATATCTTGGTAGACACATTTGTCAAATATATGCATTCTTGATGGAAGTGATGTTCCATTTTCAATTCTTGAAACAGAGTTGTATCAATTTGAAAGATTATGTCTAATATCTGTCATACATTCGGTAACTTTCAAAGCACTTGGTCTATTGTTAGGATCAACATCTACCATTCGTAAAACCAACTGTTGAAACTCTAAAAATTGCCATATCAAATCTTTAGCTTCTTGTTTCCAGTTTGCTGTCACTTGCACTTTTTGTGAATTCATTAATAAATGAATAATTGAAGTACCTAACGAATAAATATCAATCTTTTCATGATAGTTTCTTTCTTCATTCACTTCTGGAGCCTTATAATAACTAGTTCCAAGATTGGCAGTTACAATCTTACCAGTTTTGTTGTCAATGTAATGATCATCCTTCTTGGAATAGGAAAAACTCAAACCAAAATCGATTAAAACATATTGTTCTCTGCAGTGGTGATTAAAATTTCGTGTCATAATATTAGCAGGTTTAACATCTCTGTGTATTATTTGATTTTCATGCAAAAAGTGTAAAGCTTTAGAAATATCGATCACTAAATCAATGAGGGTCTCTTCGGTGAGATTTGGCAAACATTCTAATTCTTCAAATTCAACTATATTCGAATAGACATTGAGAATTCTTGGAAGATACGGAGAGAAATTGTCCAACTCAACCAATTTGACAATAATGCTCATTTCATCTTTGGTAACTTTCTTTAAAAATGTTGAACTCAATACTTTGTATGTAAATCGTTGCTCTTCCTTGCTCTCGTGACAATTGATAACCTTTTTACAAACCTTCATTGTTGAACTATGCAATTTAGTTTCTCTTGAGCTAGAACTATTGGAAACTATCTCTTCAATTTGAGACAAGTTAGTATAAGGTGTTCTCTGGATAGGTCCATAATTTTCATTGGCATATAATGGCCTGTTTGGTGCATACTCATTGGCAAATCTGAGTATTGCGAGCCACATTGCAATGAGATTGGCTATATCCACGGAATATGGGCGATGAGAAATGAAGTATTGTGGAAGGATTTCTTGATTTTCCTCAATCAAATCAACTTCCAACAAGAATAAATGTGCCCTGCTTTTGAGGAAATTCAATCCTAATACTTTGTTGTATTTCAATCTGTCCTCCTTCTTTGCTTTTTCTTTAAATAATTGTTCTCTTTCGAATAACAATGTAACTTACTATCTAAGGAAAAACAACAAACCTTAAAGTGCTTTTCATGGATAATATCAATTTGAAAGCATCGGTAAAATCATTTTCCCAGTGCTCAGGTTTATCAAAACTTTTATCTTCTCTCAACAAATAAGGAATTGTTGAAAAATCAGTTGAAATAGTGCCATCACTTTGAACATGAAAGATTGGCAAGTCACTATCATCCAAGTGTATATCTATTCGTTGATCACTAAAACTAAATTCCAATAACAATCAAAAATCAACTCCAACTTACCCATTTTGGACATGGCCCTTAATGCAACAAATGACATCCAATAAAGAAGAAATGGCACTGGAAACGACTATTTCACCCAGATCTTTTCTTTGCATTGAATCTAATCTTTGCAAACTTGATACTAATGAAAATATGTGGTGAGCCCGAACTCTTTGTTTCGTACTCTCGGAAAGGAGCTTTGCTGCCTTTTCGAATGACTCTGATAAATCTTTGATGCTATCGGTATCTATAAATTGGTAGTAGCAATCCACAAGAATATCTAAGGTGGATTCACATATGGGAAGTGGATGAGTTTCTTTTGGTGTAATGTTTAGAGCAAATAAGAACTTTAGGGTTTCCTCTTTTTCAATCCACGGATATTGTGTTTTCTTCACATTGATATTTAATTGTTTGGTGATGTATTCGACCACCAATTGGATCTTATCCGAGTCGTCTTGAAGTATTTCGCACGCTTTTAAAATTTCTTGCAATTTGTTTCTCTTTTGTGGCTTATTCATTTTTTTTGAAATGTACTTTAATATTTGCTCATTTTAGTATTTATCAAGTAAGGTTTCCAATAAGGTTGAATTATGGATTAAAGGAGTTACTTTTCGAAACAATTAATCTCTTCAATAAATACTATTCTATATTTATTGAATTACTAGTTGGGAAATACAAGCTATAATACCATGGTTGAAATGGAAAAATCAGTCATTTGACTCTGGTATTGCTTACCTTGACCCAGTTGGGAAGTTTGAGTATTGTAGAATTGACATACGCCCATCAATTTGGAATGCATGAAATCAGAGAAGAATGATCAAGTGGATCTATGATGATCTTACAAAATGAATTAATATCTTAGTCGACATTTGTATCCACATAAAAATATTGCATAATTGATTTGTAGAATGTATCTTCAATCTGCCCTCTCTTTGGAATGATTGTTTCCCAAAAGTCATCTTTATCGAAATGACCTTCCCTGACTTGGGTCAACAATTCTTGATCGTATTTTCTAATGTATAAATTGCACAAGTACTTCTTTCTATCAATACTAAACATTGGTGGAGGAGGCTTTTCAGGAGTTTCAATAGAAATTGGTCTTGTTGGTACAATGTTACCAGAGCTAGTTCTTAGCAAACTGCCTTTCTTCTTTTTGGTGAAGGTTGCAACTTTCTTACCAAACGACTTGATGATTTCATCATCTGTTGGGAATTGATTGTTATCATGCAAAATCATTAGCATGTTAAGTTCAGTTCCAAAAACAGGGTGATTAATAAACATTGAGCTCAATAGATCTTTCAAAGTTGGGGTTAATGCAAGATACTGATCCATGTCATTGTCATCAATGATGAGCTTATCCTCTCTCTCACAAATTTGAAAGAGTGACCTTATGGTTGATGTCTCGGAGAGTTGTTTTCGTTTTTCCTTGACAGTGGCCTTTTTCTCATCAATCCAAAAGTTCAATAAATCTGGATCTGTTGGAACTTCCTCCAGTTCATGGCCTCCAATAGAATTTACAATTTTTAAAAACTCTCTCTTTGCTCTATCTACACATTCAAACACTTCTGTACAGGTGTCAAGACCTGGAACAGGCCCCAGAGCATACTCTCCTTGCACCAATTCGTAAATACATTTTTCCTTATCCTTATTTGAATAGAAATACATTCCCTTCGAAAAATCTCCAATTAATAAATTGAATCCATCCAAGTGACGAATCTTGATTGCAACTTTTTGAAGATACTCAATAGGATTCAAATTTGAATGTAAGTAATCCTTCACAATTAGCAGCTTGACATCATTTTTCATTTTGGTTAAATGGTCCACTTTTAATTCCTTTCTCCTCTCATATTTTTTAGGTCTATCAGTTGTTACAGAATCTGTTGTTGAGAGAGCTCCAGGAGAGGCAGCAGATTCCGACCTCAAATCAACGGAATCATCAACTCCAAGAGTCTCCTCAACTGTTTCAAACGATGCCAAACTAATTCTCTTACATTTATCAAGAAATGTCCTATTAAAATCAGCACTCTTATGAACATCGATCATGATTGCAATTTTCCCCTTTGCTGTCAATCCAAACCAACAAGGTTCCTCACTATGTAAATATAATTGTTCCTTAATCTCACTCACAAACAATCCATTACTAAAATCCAAATGATTAGGAGTGATTTTCTGAGGATCTACAGCTAGAAAATAAGGTTCCGTACAGGGCTCATCCGTATAGTTATTCCTATATCATGAAATAGATTCAGAGTAAGTAGTTTTAATAAATTTTGGTCTTTTGTATTTTGACCTATAAGTGTCCACTTACTTATTAACCATCATGATGAGAGTAAAGAATGGATTTTTGGGTTGATAGGATAAGAGTATTCGCGTCATTTTTTTTGTAGATTCTCGATTGGTTATTGAGGTTGTATGATAATAAATTGCATTTGAATTTATTGTATGAAAGTGATTATGAAAAAGAGGTATAAATTTATTTAGAGATGATGACGATTGAGATAACCTATATAACTTTGGCTTTCTTGAAGAATAATCTCAAAGCAATAATTTGGTAGGCAGCTGTTGTTTGAAAAACATATTATTCGAATTCAATCTTTGATTACAAGTCAAATATGAATACTTACTAGCACCAACAATGGCAATGAATTTACCAAGTCCAAAGAAGAAGGTTCTTTCCAGTGTACTTTCAGAGGTGTATCTGAATCTTTCCTCTCTTTCCTTAAAGTAGGCTTGTTGATCAGTGATTGAGTCAAGTCTCTTTCCAATTTCCTGCAAAACAGCTGATAACACTTCTACGATATCTTTCTTTTCTTGACCTTGAGCAACTCGGAATTCATCCTCTACTTTGATATCAACATTTGTTTCCTGTGAAGGATGATCCCAATAAAAGCAAATAGCTATAAGTCATTAAATTGAGGTGATGAGGATTTTGAATAATGCATTTACTTACAATGGAAATCTCTTGGAAATGTTGAGGTTATGAATTTGATATGTTGTGTTCCGATTGGTTTAAACATATTGACAGAGGCCACTTGGAGTCCATATGAATCCTTCACAATTCCTCTTACTGCATACAGATCGGAAGGCTTTGCAAAATCACCCTGTGGCACTGTTAAGGCAATGCTCACATGAGTATTCTCTGAGAAGTATTCAGTGAAACACATTGGTACTGTATTTGGATGTAATTTAATGATGAATCCCGATACATTGTCTATTAAAATACAACTCAGGCACACCAAAACTACAAGTAAGGTGATGATACTCTGTAAGGAGGATGTATTTTTGGTGGTTTTCATTTTGCCTCTTTTTTTAGTGGTTATAAATTTCAACGTTATAATAAGGTTATTGTTGGTTTGAATTAATTTATAAAAACATTACACGATCTTGGTGCACTGTTCACACCCTAGATATCAATGCTGTTCTTATAAGAATTTAAACATAGGCTTGGTTAATAATTCAAAACTTTGAACTGATGATTTTAATTTCATAATAAAAATGAGCGCGGAAGGGAACTTACCGTTACAACCAAACACAACAACAATAACATCATCATCGAATGAAGTAGTAAACGATTTTTCTTCTGGTACATCTTTTTCTAAATTGAAGGAAGAAAACAATACTCAAGAATTAGAATACAGGAAGAATTTGAGTGATGATGGTAGCGTAAATTGGAGTGATTTACCTTTCACTATTTATTCATCGGAATCAGTCAATAGATGTAAACCTTCTCTTCTGATGGAATCATCGGAGAGGATTCAACAAGGTGGAGAAATTAATGATAATTATATTGGTGTCATTCCAGAACAACACTATCGATACACGAATAATAATGGTCTCTTTTTCGTTCATCCAATTAAAAATCAACACACTCCCACTTCACAAATATTGGATAATTTCTACTTGTTACATTCAAGAGCTAAATTACAACAGAGTTTTATCATTGTTGGCGGAAGACATCAGGTTAAGGAGAGGAAATCAAGTAAATTCTTTATGGATGAAGTATTTTGGTTATCTATTTGGGATTCGAAACTTGTTCCTTGCCCTAAATTTACTAGATTTAATTTGGAGAGTATTGATGTTGAGTTTGTGGAACGAGTGGATGCTAGAGATAATGAGTACATGTTTTTTGTGGTGAATGAAGGTGATAGGGAGAAGAATTGTGTGAAATTGAGTGGTAAATTTGAGACTATCCTTTCTCAATGTTTCTCATTCCCAATTCACTCATTATATACTAATTTTCCACCAGTTTATGAAAGCTTAAGGGAACGTAATTCATTAATGGGAGATCAATTCAATTGCCTAATTGAAAAAGAGGATTGGTTCAAGGATAATTTACATTCTCACATAATTTTACAGAGATATTTCAAACCAATAGAAATCACAGAAACCCAAACAGAGGCAGAGAAGAATCTGGCTCAACTTCTCCAAGATGACAGTAAATCATGGCTAGACCCAACCCTCGAACGTCTTCCTAAATATAATGCTCTCAGAGAATCTCAAGATAGAAAATACTCAACAACTTGTGTTCAGAAAGGAGTAGAATTCTCCAAGCAAAAGAATTATACCAAAGCTCTCGATCTCTACAAGGAAGCTCTCGATTATGATGATAAGAACATTGATGCATTCATTGGAATTGGCAGTGCTCTCTACAATCAGAAATCCTACCAATTGGCCAGTGATAATTTCCAAAAAGCTCACCAACTAGATCCCAATCATCCCATTCCAATTCAATATTTGGAAAAGACCAAAGTCAAGATTGAACAAGCTCTCAAGGAACGTATCGAGAATGAAAATAAGAGAAAGTTTGCTGGAGCAGATCACCAACCACAACCAACCAAAAGTATCCACGCTGAAGTCGAACAAACCTTGAGCAAACTTCTTCACACAACCAAAAAGCAGCGAAGGTAATATTTAGAAATAATCAAAAAAAATGTTCCTCGACGACGTGACTCCTGTGCCCTCTCTTTCATCAAATAATATATTTGATGGCAATAGTTGTAGTGAATCGGAGGATATTAACTCATCATCGGATTCTGCCCTGAATGAAAGATGGAATGCGGAGATTATATTAGAAATTTTGAAACAGCATTATCCTCATCTTCTGCAACCTGATGCTGTTTGTTCGCAATATATTCTTGAAGAGAATTCCTTATGGGATTGTAGTGTTGATTCGGAAGAATTGACAGGAGGAGTTGAAAATGATAGTGTTAAAATAACAATTTCGTTTAGTGGTAAATTGAAGAATGGAACTGTTTTCAGCACTCCAAAAGTATGCTATATTTTCAGAATTTACAATGATCGTGACAAATCTAAAGAATTCATTGGATTTGAATTGTCTACACTGTTTTTCCTTTGTCAAAATAGATTTCCAGTTCCGTTTGTTATTTTACCAACATGTGTGCTGGTTGAATTTGTTCAATCTTCTTATTCCAAATTTCCTGATATGAATAGAGTGATTGTTGATTTTGTTGATGGAAGATTTTGTGCCATGTTTAGTTGTGTGAGTGGCTACCATGTTGATAAGGGAAAGAAGACAATTGACCAAGTCAATCAATTAGCTGTGTTTTTGGGTAGCTTACACAAGATGACCAGGGAAAATGGCTTTTCAATTCTTGATAGAAAGGTCACTCCACAAGACATGATAGAAATGAAAATCAGTGAGAAAAAGTTGACCTTTTCATACTTGGCAGAAGCACTTGAAAGTGTGAGTAATACTATTCAAGCTATGAAATCTAGAGTTGTCATATTTGACAAGACCAATTGTACATTCAAGGAAGAACACATTGAAAAAGCCAATAGATACAACGCTAAAGTAATTACCTTGTTGGATGAATTGATTAAAATTGTAGAAGAGGCAAACAGTCTGATATCAACAATAAGCAAGGAAGAACAGCAAAGACTCGAAGATTCTCTTCCTCAAGCAATCTTACATGCCGACATTCATGAGAATAATGTTCTATTTTCTAAATATGAAAACAAGGAATTCATTGCTGGAGTGGTGGATTGGGATGATAGTTTTTGGGGACCACAAATTTTGGATTTCATCAAGGGATTCTTCTTTTGGTGTATTGCAAAGATTGTTACGCCTGAGGATGAATACAAACCATTTGAAGTATTTGATGATACTCTCACTCAAGCATATAGGACAAGTTATGAAAATGCAAGAGGAGAACCAATCACACAAGATGAAAAGAAGGCCATGATTCCCTTCTCTAAATTAATAATGTGTGCCCAGATTGACTTTTTCGTTCATGCAGGAGATGCTGAGGAATTATTCATTTATCCAGATGAGGACTTTTCTAATGGAATTGAGAATAGAGATTTGGAGCCATTTTTTGCTTTAACATGGTTTACGAGAGTTGGCAGAGAAATTGAGGCCAAAATATCTCAACTCCTCTATTAGAAACATAACCGCATGCACTGTTCACACACATTGTTAAAACATTAATATGGCGCACATAATACTGAGTAAAGTTTTCCCTTCCCCACCATTCATTAATTGATTGCAATATTCCTTTTCCCCATCACCTCATACTCAAACATGAATTTGAAAAACACCACTCAAAATGATTGAATTGAACCAATTACAATGAAAATCATATTTAATTCAATCAATTTGAGAATCTTTTGTAACATACTCGCCCATTTTCAAAGAATCATGGTTTAAATAGCCACTTGTTACTACATGATTCTCCATATCAACTCACCATTTGAACAACCGCTTCGTATAATTTCCTTTTTTGTAATGGTTGAACACTTTATTGGCGGACGCAACGTACACTTTCACAGTTGATATAAATACAGAGATGATGGACGCAATAGATGAAATTCAAAACAAAAACAATAACAATAATTGTCCACTCATACTACTTACTGATATTAACTATTTAATATTAACTATTTGAAAATGATGATGAATAGAAATTGTGTTGCTCGTGGCAGTTCAACTTCTCTCAACATTTTGAAAAGCTTGAATGTCAAGAATCAAATGAACTGTTTCAATATGACTAGATCCTACTCTACTGCTGCAGCTTTTGGTCAATTTGAAACTCAACAACAATCCATCAAGAAGTCTACCATTCAAGAAGAATCCAACAAACCAATGTTTACTAAGGATATGGTCTATAAACACTATGAAACTAATCATACTCCATTGGCACAAGCTAAATTCCGTCCATATGGAGACAATGCACACACCAACACTCAAGAATTGGAAAAGTATCAAGTTTTACGTTCCTATTCACCAGTTGACTTGACTGATAAGTTGGCTCTAGGTATTATGAAGTTTTTAAGAGTTTTCGTTCATGGATTCTTTGGAAATCGTTATCTTCACCATGCTGTTGTATTAGAAACAGTTGCTGCTGTTCCGGGTATAGTTGCAGGAGGTTGGAGACATTTCAACTCATTGAGATTAATGAGAAGAGATCATGGACATATTGGAGAACTGATGGAAGAAGCTGAAAATGAAAGAATGCACTTGTTGACATGGATGGAAATGACAAAGCCAACCTTTTTGGAAAGAATGTTGGTTGTTGGTGCTCAAGTTGGTTTTACTTCCTTCTATACGATGGCTTACTTGTTGAATCCAAGATTTTGCCATCGTCTTGTTGGTTATTTGGAGGAAGAAGCTGTTGCTGCCTATTCTGAATTCTTAGAAGCTATTGATAAGGGTGATATTCCAAATTGTAAAGCTCCAGAGATTGCAATCAAGTATTGGAATCTTAAACCAGAATCAACTATGAGAGACGTAGTGGTAGTAGTACGTGCCGATGAATGTATGCACAGAGATTACAATCACGACATGTCTGATAAGCATAGGTCTGGCTTGATTGAATTGCGTTAAGATTAATTGAAAAATGTGAAAAATTGTAAATAGTGAATTGAATTTGGGTGTTTGAAGACGTCAAATTCGCTGAATATATCTAAATAAATTGAAATTCTAAAATAATTAAAACAATCTTACTAGCAAGCCAACCGTTGTTTCAAAACTCGATGATAATTACGGAAATGATTTTTTGAGCGTACAATTTGGTTTACCCAAGAGCTTCGTTGCAACTAAAAGTGAATTTTTTTACTTAACTTTATTGCACTATTGTATCACCGTTGGTGCTGAGTAATAATTCTTCGTTTTCATTCTTTTTCTTAGTTCTCTTAAACTTCTTCAAGAATGATTTAGCAGTTAGTTTCAAATTATCAACATTTGAATAATAAGTAAAATACATCCAAAGAGTGCTCCACAATGAATCATCACTCTTCTGATAAAGAGCTATCAAGGTTAAAATTCTAAAGGCAACACCAAAAACTGGGATCATTCCAATACAGAAATCAATATTACTCAAATCATAATCAAATACTTCCAAAGAGGACCTGATATCGAATATATCCTTATAGTACTTGATTTCCATTAAATATAATGCTTCTTGTGCATATCTGACATAGGAGACGCAACTGATCCAAAAGAGTGGCGGAATAATTTCTTTCATTTGTGGAATAGTTGGCTTACTACCTCCAACAAGTTGTGAAACGAGAATCAAGACAGCTGTGGCCAATTGAATCAAATCCAACTTGACACAAACACTTATCAATGTTCCTAATCCAAATGTTGTAAAGTGCATCATCAAAAGTACCAAATAATATTCCCAGAAAGTAGCTCGTGGTGAATAGAGTGAGAAGAAAATGGAAAGGAACACAACTGGACCCAGAACAATATTTGGAATTTGTTCTAACATTTTCGACAAGAAATAGGACATGACAGATAATCCAGCAGCTTGTTCCTTCTTGAAAATTACTTGTTCTTGTCTTGTACCAAATGTTCCAAGTGAAGACATACCTGCACACAATCCCAAGGCAAGAGGGATTGTACTGGCAACATTGATAATTGGATTATTCAATGGATATTCACAAATCTTTCTAATAGCAGCAGGACATGTATCTATAATATCTTCAGGAAGTGGTCCAACATAGGCATCCTTTAAGAAAATCATACCAAGTGCCAATCCTGCAATATAAACTAACAGACAATCAACAAAGAATCCCATAATGTCTCTGATTCTCAATATGAATGATCTTCTAATACACATATACAAATGAATGAGTGGATTTTGTCCTCTGGATTTCTCCTCTTTTCTAAGAGATTCATATGAAATATTGGCTTCAATTGGAGTGGCCTGAATCTGCTTGGAATTTTCTTCCCACAAATCAAACATTTCTTGGCAGGTCATAGATTTAACATATTTTCCAGTTCTCTTAGATTGATTTTGATAAGTGAAACTTGGATCGTAAATAGCATCCAGGAAGAAATCACTTGGATTAACAAATGGAGGAGGTTCCAATTGAAGTTTCTCAGAGAAATAGTTCAGAGCATCCTTAGAAGGTCCCATGTAAACAATTCTACCTCCATTACCAAGCAAGACAACATCATCAAACATTTCAAATATCTCAAATCTAGGTTGATGCAACACTGCCACTACTGTTATACCACTAGAGGCAATATCCTTCATTGCTTTCGATACTTCAAAACTACTGTAGGCATCCAAGGAGCTAGTAGGTTCATCAACTATGAGAAGTGTTAACATTATATATAAAATTGAAACTTACGGAATAAAACATATGGACAAGCAACCAATTCCATAGCAATACTGACTCTCTTTCTTTGACCACCTGAAATACCTCTCTTTGTTTCATCGCCAATAATTGAGTGTCTTACGTGATTCAAATCCAAAATTTGAATAACACCATCTACAATGGAATCAATTGTTTTTTGACTCACTTTTGCATTCAGTCTAGTTCTGGCAGAGAAATAAATACATTCTTCAACAGTCAACTCTCTATGCATACAATCTTCTTGTTGAACAAATGCACAAACGTTTTTGAATTTCTTCATGGAACTCTTGACACCATTAATCTTGATATCACCAACCACATTGGCATAAGGTGCCTTACCACTAATAGCTGATAACAAGGTGGTCTTACCACTACCACTAGGGCCCATAATACAGGTCAATCTACCAGCTCTGAATTTACCATTTAAATTATGTAAAATTCTCTTATTGTTGGTTTTCAAATCGAGGGACAAATTTTCGAATGCAATTTCAACTCTAACCTCCTTATATAAACCTTCCATAACTTCTGAAACAGTCAACTTAGGGATATATTGAGAGAATGAAACTAAAGGATCCAACTGAGCAGTGCTAAGTACTTTTTGAGCTCTTTCTTCCTTCTTCTTATTTCTTCTCTTTTCTTGGAATTTATTCCAACATGCTTTGGTCCATACGTAAATTTTGTAAGTCAAGAAAACAGCTGCAGCAATTAAAATATCAATTAAAACACCCAATGCATAATCCTCATAGGCCTTGGTTCCTTCTGGACAGATTGAGAAGGTTGGACAACCAGTTGGGTACACACTACCCACAACACAATAATAACCCTTTGGACAAATCAATTTCTCTGAAGGTGATGGACAGTAATAGCCAGCTGGGCAAGGAGATGGGACGTAGGATCCAACATCGCAATATTGAGTCAATTTACAAGGTGTTTGGATACTAGGTCTTGGACAATAGTATCCCCTATTGCAGGGCATTCTTGTTGTTGTTCCAGAAGGGCAGTACAATGCCATAGTTTCATTTGGAATACACAGAGATGGTTCCATTATCGCTGGCTCAGGACAATAAGTGTTTTCAGGGCATTGTAATACTGAACTATTTTCGTTCGAGCCAACAAAACGACCCAAATTACAATAATCACCAACATTACATTTTCTAATCTTGTTTCCTTCTAGATATAACCCAGGTGAAATAGGAAGTGGTGGGAAATAAGGAGTAACACAAATTGTTCCGTTAAGGCATGGTTGAGCAACACTGTTTCCTGGTGAGAAACATGTATCTGATCCCTTTGGTGTATCCCAAGAATTGACATCTCTTCTCCTTCCATTTTGATTTGAAAATTTACAAGCAATTGGTTTGTTCATCTTATTGTAAGGACATTTAAACCCTTGAGGACATTTTTGTCTGATGCCTTGGTAACAGAAATAGGTACTTTCACATTCCTTCACAGCGTTAGGTCTTGATGTGTAATATCCATCAGGAACTTTGACTATTTCTACCTCTTTAAGTGATGGGCATGACATTCCACTAAAGCAGCTAGATGTATATTGTCCAAATTGATTGAGTGTGACGGGAGTTGGTGTATTGGCTTTACATTGTTCAGCAAATGGTTTCAAGAATGGGTCATCAGGATTAATTTCTAATTGCTTACAAATGCTATAGAATCGATTAATAGATTGAAGCTCCCAACGTTCTCTTGAAATTGTTACGAACATGTGTTGTGCATTTCTGGTAATATCCATAAAATCACTCTCTCCCAATAAACTAATCTTGTTGTAAGTATCAAGATATAATCCATTAAGAGAACACATCTCTTGTTGGAGGCCATAAACTAGAACTTCTTTACCTGTCTTGGAAATGAATACTTGATTAACCCAAAAATCACTCAACAAGTTTGGAAGAAACGTTTGACCAAAAGTGGAAAAGACCTCTAGAGCACAATTGGATTGATTGAGGTTTTGTTGACACAAGCTAGCAAGAGCAGGTGTTTGCATAATATCATAGCAGAGTGCGTTAATATCAAGCTTTTCAGCCAAGTCAATATCAAAGAATTGAGCATAATCCATCGGTACATTATGGAATCTCGTTCTTTTTTTGCAAAAACATTAGAAAGAAAAAATTAATCCACTACCTACCTTATTTCTTGAATTTCCTCTCCAGAACCAATTTCTGTAATTACTGTCTCTGTTTCATAACATGGTACACAGCTACTAGTTCTAGTATCGTAGAATGTTCCATTCAAAATATTGCACTGAACAGTTCTACCTACTGGATTAGAGTAAGATCTGTCAGGGTTTTCAAAGAATGCATAATTTGCAAACTCTAACAGGTTTCTTGCTCTTAAAATGGTCTGACCATTTCTATTAAGAGTAACCAGCAAATTGGCTCCTTGAGCCTTATTTGCAACAACTTTAACACAAGAAGATTGGCTAAAATCAACTCTTCTAATTTGTTCATAAGCAATAGTGGCGCCCGTAATCACTTCAGTGCTATTAGCCACAAAGAAGGTAGAATCATCGACAGTAGTCAAATCCATTTCAATATTCTTGGTTGTCATTTCAATAATTTTCACATGCTTGGTTGTGTAAAATTGTAATAGTGTTCTAACACTTTGGTAACTTTGCGTTGTAAGACTATTCTTGAATCCTCCTACTTGAGAGGAAACCTTAAAGTCAAGATTTGAATCCCATTTCTCCTTAATCTTGTATTGGAACTCTTTTGTAAAGGAACAACCAAAGAGTCTGTAAAAGTGAATGTAGAAGCTCTGCTCTACACTATTGTAAACAACAACTGATGCATAAATTTTTCTCTCATGCACGATTAACCTTACATCAGGTGCATATTCGCTGTCTGGTTCAACCTCTAAAATATTTCCACATGATCTAACGTTGTCTATCTTATTGGATGTACCATAAAATAACGAAACAGAATTACCAAAAGAAACACTGGACACATATAAATCAGTTCCATTTGTCAAAGTTTCCAATGTTCTAATATTGGTCATATCATCAGTCTTTCCCACTGAGTACGTCTCATCACTGTTAAAGTTCATAAGAATAATCTGACCAGATACTAAACCCAATACCACATATCGTTGTGGATTCTTGTCATCTGAGGCAGTAAACTCTATGGTGTTAATTTTTGAAATATATCTACATTTATCTCTTGGTGAGATGTATTTGTTTGGATCTTCACTTTGAGGTCTATCAATCAGTGTTCCATTGATATAGCTGAATATGTATGGCTGAGATGTGGAACAAATTGCTCCATCCTCTACATTTAACCACTTCGGAAACTTGTTGTCACTAAACAAGTGAGGCACAGCAGCAAAAGGATTATGTTCACTGCACCATGAAGGACGGAATGATCCTTCTGTAACAGATGAACACAAATCTCTTTGATTAAATGTTGGTGATCCAAATCTACACATGGTTGCATGTGTTGGTTCTTGTAGGATGAGAAGTGTGATCAGCATGTTGTAAAGGATAATTAGAGCGAAACTCAGCACCCAGTTTTTCTCTCTTCTTGCACAGCTCTGCAACATATTTATTGGAATTGGAAGTGCTTTTTTTTTTCTGCAGAGTTTGATGCTATTGGTGCCTCTCGCTCAAGCCCAACAGTTTTGGAATTAAAATGGAACATTGGTAGAAGGGCTAATCTAAAATGATTCCATTTGGTTTCTTGACATAAGGGCCAATTACAATTGTGGTAAGCTAACAAATTGCAGTGCTACCTCCAATCGACCTTCCTTCTCACACTGCTCTGAATATTCTTTAAGTGCGTGAACTGCACTATCATTCACTAATGCAATACGTATTGGAGGGCTGCATCTCCAATAGTCAAAACAAGTAGCATACTTGCTAAAATCAATTCCACTAAAAAAAGGAGTCATTGCAGCATTAAAGGATTGCAGATTAACAAAGTCCTTATTGATATCCAATTCGGCCACATAGTCATCTCCATTTACTTGAGTGACAAGAAAAATCTGACGTCCCGGAGTGGTCACCACTGTATTAGAGGCAGATGGATCTTTTTCCTCTTTATCTGCAAGCTCCCTCAATTTTTTTACAATCTTGTCATACATGTCTCCTATGGTTGACCAATAAAGGTTTGGTATTGATTTACGGGCATCATTCTTAAAAAATTCCAATTCTGCATCAATAATATATTTAATAGAGGGATTCTTCTTATTCTTCATTGTATCAATTACTGCTTTAACTTCTCTATTCCTAAGTCCACTAAACATGTTATCACTATTTAATATTGGTTCTATGAAGGGTTTGAGAGCAGTTACTTCTTTACAATTTTTCTTTTGATGATAATAGCCTATTAACAGCATGATGATGACAATCCGATAAAGATTAATCGGAACAATATCCACAATTATTGATCCACAAATTAATTATTATAAAATTTAACGTTATCAATCCGTGATGATCAAAACTACATACAATATGGACATTTTGCTGATTTTTTATCTCTTCTCTTCACATCAGCCGAGTCATCATTCGGATCAGACATTTTCCCACAAGTGTAAAATTTAGCGATCAACTCGTTTGTTATTTTTCTTCGTATTTTTTTTAAAATTTAATATTAAAATTTTTATTTTTTATTCAAAAATCAAGAATGTGATGGAAATGAAAGAAAATTGTTAAACTATCGAACTTTAAAACTGTCTAAAATTGTAGTCTTTGGTGACGTAGTCTTGGAATCTTGGAAGGGCTTTAATGACTTCCTTGGATTTCAAAATATGTGTCAAGTGACTCACATCAACATTCTTGAATTGGAAAAAACAGACAATATCCAACAAGATAAAATCAGCCCAAGTGAGCTTTCCCTTAATGAGATGACCATCTCCATTCTCTTCCAAAATCTTTTCCAAGGCACCAAGGATAGTCTTAACAGGTCCTTCAAGGAAGGTCTTTAATTCTTGTTCCCTACTTTCTTCTGAAGCAACGAAGAAAACTCTAATAAACTTTATCAAGAGTTCATCCAAAGCTGCAACGTATTCTTCAGATTTGGTTGCTTCTTCAATGTTAGATGGATACAAATCACCTTGTTGAGCAAGATATCTGGCAATTGCAATGGTTTGATAAAGTGTCCACTTGTCATTAATTTTCAAGTATGGAAGTTGACCATATCTTGCATTTTCCTTTTGGGCTGGCCATTGGTCACGTGGAATGCTGGTAAACTTGTAATCGACATTAACTACGTGAGCAATGAGTTTGAGAATTTCAGCTCTTCCAGGTCCTTCAAAGTAAAAGATTTCGAGAGTCATGTTTGATTGTTGTTAATTCAAATTGGTTGTTTGTTTTTGATATGAAATAATGCAATGTAATTCGAGTTGAATTTATACCAAAAATTAGTCCTTTCTACTCAGGATGTATTATCTGAATAGTTTACAATAAGTCGGCTGTGCGTTACCGATTATTGTAAACAAATGTCCACTATTAATTGGCGCACAATTGTTTGTTGAGGAAATTGTTAGATTACCGAGTACCGAAGTGTACAATTTGATTTCGTTTATCTTATTCGATTTATTATTTTATTCGAACAAGCTATTTTTCTTGTGGAGTGAGAATGACCTTATTACTCTGCCAAAAGCTTTCAATACTTCCTTCCAACATGAATTCTTCAGTGATTTCTGGTTGAATAATACTTGCTCTCTTATGGAAAACAACCATGGCAGGATTGAGGCAGAATAATTTAGTACGATAACCTCTAACTTGAACGAGCTCCTTTCCTTTGAGTTCTCTTCCCAATCGTTTGATAGCTCTTCTAAGGGCAATATCTTGTAAGTGAGTTGCCTTTCCTTGTTCTTGAATGCTGTAATCATATCCACTTAGAATATTACTTGGTTCTGTATCATAGACATCAATGTAATTCTCACAAATATTATCCAAAATTTCTGGGTGTTCTTGTAAGAAAGTATAATAAGAATCCTCATAGAAAGCAAAAGCAGATGATCTATCAATGTAATTTCCTTCAAAATCATATGCAACAATATAACCACGAGGATATTGAGTCTTGAGCTGTTCAACTTTCTTGGCTTTTTGTGAACCACCTCCCATGTAGAATCCACGTTGTCCATACATGTATTCACTCTTATCCAAATACTTGGTTTCGTATTCAATCCATTGTCTCTTGTTGTGAATTTCCTTAATTTCCTCAAGACTATATGGGTTAGGTGTAGATTCGACAAGTTTTGGTCGATGAGATAAGAGTTTGAGTTTCTTTCTTTGATCTTTTGGAATACGTGGAATAATGAAACAATACATGTCACAATCACCATCTAGACACAGATTCTTTGGCAAGTAGGTCAAAATGAGATTCTTTCCATTAAAATGGTCGAGAACATATTTGTTCAAGTTGACAATATCAAGAGTTGAATTTTGCTTGACTGTCTTATCACTTTCATTGTAACCCAAATAGTGTTGCAACTCTGAACAACCAATACACAAAGTATTAGAATTAGAGAGAATGACCTTATTACACTCCATAACCTTTGAAGAGATATCCAATTGTCTGACAAAGGTAAAAACAATACTTTCTGTAATTTCAAAATTATTTTCATCTTGCATGAATAATTTCTTTTCGTTTGCCTTTAAATTCTTAACTTGCTCAGCCAATTCAGCTTTCAATTTCTTCTTCTTTTCCACAATTGAATAACCAACTTCAGTATTTTCATCATTGACAGGGAAAGCTTTCAATTCGAGTGAATTTGGTAATTCAAAGCTCTTGAAAAAGTCACTAATTCCAATAACTTCGACAACATCACTCATATTCCCTCTTCCATCAACAATTCCTCTACAAATATTGGTGATGAGCTCGCTCTTCTTTTCCGAAATGAAAATCTTCAACTTGGTTGTCAACTTTCCTCTGCTAAATAATTCTACCTTGTCTTCCACAAGTGAAATTAATCCTTGAATATTTTCACTCAATACATCAGTCAAACACAAATAATTAATCACATGATTTTGTTTATCATTGACAACAAACTTGGAATCACGATCAATAACATCAATCGGAAGACCAATATTAAAACAAACTCCAAGATTCGACAAGAAAACAAAAGTTGCCTTTCTCTCTACGGAAAATCCATTCACTACTTTAACGGAGGAATGAACAGAGAGATTCTTGATATCGTATTCATCATGAAGAGCTGATTTAAAGACCATTTTTTTAAAGTTTGATTTTGTAATTTTGCTTTAAAATTTGAAATTGAATTAGGATTTGAAATTGAAGCAAATGTATTTGAAGAATAAACTCTAGAATTTACTTTCTTAAATTTCTATCTGACTGATAATATTCAATAACTTTAGGATTGGCTGCAATAGTTTCCTTAAGAGCAGCCAATTTAGTTGGCAATTCCTTGTCCTTGCCAACTCCTGACAATAAATCGAATAAGAATAAATCAGCCCAACTCAAGGCAGTACCCACAAGGAAACCACTTGGTTTGACTTCCTTTTCCAATGCAGCCAATGTTTGAACGAATGGTCCTTCATAGTACTTTCTCAATTCTTCTTCCTTATTTGGAGAGAAGATTGCTTTGAAATAGGCATCATTTAAATCCTATTGTATAGTTCAATAAATGTGAATAGAATTTAACATACCTTGATAGTGTTGACATATTCATCAGAGAAGGAAGCATCAACGTTCAATGTTGGGTACAAGTTACCTTCACGAGCGAAAAATCTAGCAATTGCAATACTTTGGCATAGCTCAAAGCTTTCATCTTCAGAGTTTTTCAATACTGGCAATTGGCCATACTTGGTTGTTGGCTTTACTTTAGGCCAATCTTGGAAGGAAACTGGTGTAAAGGTGTATTGGGTACCTCCAACTTCAGCAATAAGCTTGATTGCTTCCTACAATATATTGATGATGTAATAAAAGGTACAATTAGTATGTTAATAATTTCATATAACAATCATTATCCAAATATAGTGGAATTTAATAATAAATTGTGATGATCAAGGAATGTACATTCATGTTGATGATCACATACAAAAAGCCGAAATTAAAAAGTTGATCATGTTGAATATTCCATTCCAAGCACATTACGAATTATTTCATTAATCTCTCCAATAAAAACTCTCTTTTACTTACAGCACGACCAGCAATTCCGAAATAAGTTAATTCAAAGACCATTCTCTCTTGTGTTTTTTTTGATATTGTAAATGATGACAATCAAGAAGCCTAAATTCCTTAGCATGATGATGAGTGGAGAAAGTGCTCGCTTACTGAGTGGACTTCAATTTTAATGAAGATGTCCATACCCCAACGCAACCTTTTAGAGTGTTTGTTCATCATTATGTAATAATATGAATAAAGTGAGGATGGAATTTCTTAATTTTTTTAAAATCTTTACCGTTACATTTAAAAATTACAATTTTAATTATTGTCCGAAATTTTCAAAAATTCAACTCGTCATCAACAAATTCCAATGAAATTGTATCTTCGTTCTGGAGAGGATACAAGTACCTACGGATTTAAATTTCCAACTATTAGGGCAAAATAATTTAATTCCGATCACATTCAAATTCCGATCACTGGTGCAGCAATAAATTGTTGATTTATTTGAAAAGTCATTGGGAAGTCATGGCTCTTTCTCTCCACAATCAATACATAAGATGTTGGTAATCTCTTTTCCATTGATTGTTTCTGTTGATGGCATTGTACATGTTTTGGAATGGCATAATTTTTTACAAGTCGAACATGTCACCATACCATCATGATCGTCTTTAAATTTACATCCAGAGTAGCAGCATATATTTTGTGATGATGATGCACTTGGAGAGGAGGTTGGATTTCTATCCATAGAATATGCACACTTTGCATGGCAAGTACAATACATAGTACACATTTTTCCCGCCAATTTGCATTTACATGTATGATTAGATCCACAAGCATGATGACATGAACAAACCACACCATGTTGCTTCTGTTTCTTCAACAGGGTGTTTTGGGCACGAGTTTCGATTTTAGCTTTCTTCTTTGCTTCTCTAAGGGTCTTTCCTTCCTCTTTCTTTCTTTTCTGTTTTTCTTTTTCTGCTTTTTTTTCTAGTGCTGTTACCATATAGTCGTTGCGTGTTAGTACAAAGTTAGTTTTCACTCTGGTTTTTTCTTTGGTTTGTTTTGGTGGTTCATGTAATAAATTTCCAAATTTGGAAGGTGGTTTTTCATCTTGATTACTATTTTTGGAATGTTGAATTTTGGCAAGTGCTGACTTCTTATCAAGTGGTACAATACAAGCTTCTTTGAATCCACTAACAATATTATGATGGGATGCAGAATTTTCATATGCTTCATGTAATATCTTTGTAAAGTCTTTTTTGGATGGTGAGGAGGTTAAATTATTTTTCATGAACTCAGTATTAAAATGTTTGAAACTTTGTTTCATGGATGAGAAAACACCTACATCAAGTGGTTGATATAAGTGACTCAAGTGTGGTGGAATGGACATAACAATAATATTATTTTGCTTGGCATATTCCAACACATCAGAATCACAGTGAGTGGAATGATTATCGTACAATAATAATACTGGTCTACTTGAAGGTATGTGTTCAATAAAGTTCTTCTTCATCCAACTCAAAAAGCAATTTGTTGTAATAAATCCATTCTCAGTAGCAAATACCGTTGCTTTACTATCCAAATCACTGAACATATCATCTGATACGGATTTTCCTTTATAAATAAATAGAGGAGGAACATATGATCCTGCAGCATTTCCACAAACAAGTATTGAACATGTTTCTCTAGATGAAGAAGTTACCATAGATGGATGACTTCCTTTTTTTGGCAAGAGTGTATCCTGTAGTTTCATTCCTTTGGATTCCTGTTTCATCACAATTATAGATATGGTCAGGCATTAAGTTATTCTTTTTAATTTCCTTCTCTAATTGATCAAAGAATAATTCTACGACTTGGGAATTTTCACTTTCAGTTCTAACTTGTTCAAGCCTTTCTGCTTCTCTAACAGCAATATCATGATTCCTACTTCTGAAGTCTTGATACCATCCATCAGAGAGATCTTTTGGTTTATTGTACTTGTACTCATACATCTTGTTGGCTTTGTTAATCACATCATATTCATTGACAGGTAAATTATTATCATTCCTTTCAAATATCCACTCCTTTAATTCATCCTCTTCCTCTTTAGTAAAGTAGGTCTTTCTACCAGCATGTGAATTAATTGATGATCTTCCATTTACTAGATCATTAAAAGTTGTATATGGAATGTCGAATTTTTTGGCTACGCTTCTGATGGATGCACCATTTGTGGTATTATAATATTCTAATGCTTTCTCTCTCTTCTCCTCCTCTTCCTGTTGCTGTTGTTCATGTTCCTGCTTTTTTGTTAATTTCTTCTTAACCATGATGATGAAGGTGATCGGAATTATATTTTTTTCATATTAAACATGGTTGTAAACTTTGGTAATTTTATTGCAAAACAATTTATTCACCAAAACAAACAAACGATACGGGTAGAGAAGACCCACACTACTACATATACATTATAAAAACTTTGAAAGTTTACTATTAAAATTGTTCAAGATGATCGAAAATCGAGGGTGATCGGAATTGAAATATTTTGCCCTATATGTTGATAATTTAATTTTGTAATTAATTTACTGTTCAGATTTCTTATTAAAAAATGTTTAAATTGGCAAAGCATTCCGTTCGCTCCATTAAAGAAGTGCAACACAAATCTTCCTTGTTGCTTGCAACATCCCTGAAGAACAGTGTCCAAATTACTTCTAGAACAATAGGATCATCATATTACAACTATTCAACACAATCCAATCAACTTTTAAATTCACATGTCTACAAAACCAATAATTGTGATAAGGAACGACATATTCTGGATAGAAGAAATTTGTCTCCGAATGAACAAATCATGTTGACTCCCTCTCTGAAAAAGTATGGCAATGGTTTGGTGTTTAGAGTTGCGCATATTAAAATTGAAAAGGCTTTTAATTTTGATGGAGTATTGAGAAGGGCTGTTGATAGAGTTCAAAAGGGACAGCCTCTATTGAGAAGTAGAATTATTAGAAATCCAAAGGGTTCAAAACTGGCTTTTTCTTTTGAATTGATGGATGATCAATATCTTCCTCTCATTCCAATTGTTAATTTAGAGGGAGAAATGAAAGAGTTTGAGAAGAATGAAAATCCAATGCAGGAATATATTGAACAGGTACTCACACAAAAGAGTTACGATTTGGAGAAGGATTTTCAATTGGAATTGTATTATTATATGAATGGAAATGATTTGTATTTGATTGTGAGATATAATCATAGTATAGGAGACGGAATTTCAATTTCCAATTTTATAGGACAAGTATTGAGAGAATGTGAAAATGTGAGTATGGAAAGAGAAACAGAACAAGTGGAAATTAAGAAACTACTTGCATCTACTGATGAAATAATAATGGATTCAAGATTAAACTCATTCTCAGCCAAGTGGAAATCTTTGAAATATGCCTTTCCATTTATCAAGGAGATGATATTCAACAAACCTAACCAATATTTAATCCAATTCGATAGGAGACACGAGCACAAGACAGTTAGCATGGTGAAGTTAGAATTTGAAGGGGACACTCTAAAGCACTTTAGAAATTTTACCAAACAACATGGCGTCTCAATTAATTCATGCCTTATTCCATTACTTTCACTCGCCTATTTGAAAGCTGCTAGAGAGCATGACAAAAATCCATTGCATCCAAATAGTTGTGTTAGAGTGGGTTATCCAACTG
Organism: Naegleria gruberi; assembly: GCF_000004985.1. Lineage (NCBI taxonomy): Eukaryota > Heterolobosea > Eutetramitea > Acrasida > Naegleriidae > Naegleria > Naegleria gruberi. The sequence continues at coordinate 431,314 of NW_003163320.1, read as the reverse complement.
GATTAAGCAAAATTCCTCACCTTTCTCAAGTTCTGGATGGAAACACTCTTTCCTTACATGTGGGTGTTTTCATTGAGGATTTAAAATTCGATTCCTGTTATGATGTGAAGAAAACCATCGTCAGTCATGCAAAACAAATTCTCTCTAATCACGCAGCCAATTTTGAAAACCAATTTATTTTGACAAATGTTCTTCAATCTCCTCTCACTAGAGAAACAGCCATGGCCAAAACATTAGAAAATAATGATGTTTTCCTTGCTGGACTACCTGTTAACTTTATAGTGACGAATAATGGTCAACTTGATTCTGTGAAAAGAAGTTATCAACTTTCTTCTACCCCATTGACTATTCACTCCATGTACACAATTGCAAACACATCAGCATTGGCTGGATGCTTAGCATGTGGCGCTCTCACACTCCCTCCTAATGAGAAACACTCTGCCAAGCTCATTATTTCTCTTTCTTGCATGGAACCAATCATATCAAGAGATGCTCTTCATTCCATTCAACGAAATCTCCAAGAATTATTTGAAACACTATTCACATTTTCTGACTAGCTCCGAGGAGTAAAAAACTCCACTTCACCTCAGATATTGCACGCCAATTACAAAAAAATGGCTACACCATCAACCACTAATAAGAGTATGTTGATTTTCCGTTGTGAGTTAACACGCTAATCAATGTGAAAATATTTAGGTTTTAAACAATTTTGGGATGATAATAAAGTCTCACAAGTACTTTCGGATTTTCAACCACTGATGGTGCTTCCTGATAAGACCTCCACAAGTAAATTATCTTTTAGATTGGCCATTCCTGAACAATATAGTGCAATTAGAGAGATGGTAAATCTTGCCTACCGTAAGGAAGGACACGCCTTCAAGTTGGGAGAAGAGAGAAAGAGAACTTCTGATTCGGAGGTGCAACAATTAATTCAAAGTACTCATCACGATTCAGAAAAGTGTGCTGGAATTGTTTGTTTTTATAGAGATGAAACAGAATTAATTGGAAGTATCTTTTTGGAATTTACAACACATGATTTGGATGGATCTGGAACTTTATATTTTGGAATGTTGGCTAAATCTGAAAACATTGAAAGAGGAACAATGTTTAAATGGGGACAAGATGGTGAGGAACGTGGTTTTGCTCCAATGATTATTGAAACTTTGATGAAAATTGGTAAAGTTGGAGGATGTAAAACAGTTTCCTGTGTTGTTTTTCATGTCTCTACTGCATTGGTTAAACACTACATGACTAATTGTCAACTTGTTGAATATGGTAGAGATGAGGTACCATTTAAACATGAATTGTGCAAGGAAGTCGAGTTCATTAAACTTCATCGGTTTATTGAGGAATAAATAATTCAATTGACAATTATTGGGCAGTGTTTAGTTGTGAAACGGTTGCATTTAACTGAATATCCCTAGCTGATAGCAAATGACACAAAAAAGAACATACCAATGCACAGGTCGAAAAAGGCAAATGGATTTTCACCACCCTCCTTTTGGCAGGAATTTATAAAATAATTGACCTTTCATGTAAGGGACCATGGTCTAGTGGTATGATTCTCGCTTTGGGTGCGAGAGGCCGTGGGTTCGATTCCCACTGGTCCCCTTCCATTTTAGTTTTAAAGAAAATCATTAAGGGAACACATGTTTTGCGCTGGTCCCATTTCCTTTAATCATGAATTCTGATGTTGTAACAATATTTTTTAAACACCTGAGATACGAGGTCTATAAAGTTTCGGTTCACTGCACTTTGGCCAGTTAGCAATGACCTTCAGGAAACGTATCTTGTTAAGGTAAAATAAAAGAATTTGAATTTCGTATGCATGGAAATTATTCTTGACGCGGCAGAACTGTAGGTGCTTTTGAATTTTTTAATGTGTACCCCTTTATTTCTCTCCAAGTTCTTTAGAAATCTATTTGATAATAGTTCCACACTGTGCAAGCAATTAAAACAAGAATTGGATCGACTTTGAATCGATTGTGGGTTGATTGTCGTGACCAGTGAACTTTGAATCGATTTTGTTGCGAGTAAATTGACTTTTTTTACGACTTAGACAATTTTCTTTCAAATTTGTACAAATTAATTTTGCTCGAACTATGAGCAAGCATTTTGTGCATGGTTCTTTGAGTGATGAATATTCTCTTAGAACAAATTACCGACCGTATCTTTGAGTTTCTCAAAGCCAGTTCAATACTGGCAAATTTCAACTTTAGTCTACAGACCTAGTGGCTAAAAGATGTAAAAATTCCAATTGCTCTCGTTTTCTCTCCATCTCTTCCAATGCTTTTTGAGTTTCCATTTTGGATTTTTCTAATTTCCTAATAATTCAATTAATACAATTTGAAACAAGCTGCTACTTACTTTTCAATCAACCTAGCCTTATCTTTCTTCTTTTTCTTTTGTGGTTGTTTCACTTCAGCCACAATCTCAGAAGGCATTTCCGTGTCAATCTTGAATGGAAGTCTCACTTCTGTATTGGGATCATTGAGATATTTCATATGACAAACTCTGGTAGGACCACCAGAATAGTGAAACTCTAAATCTCTCAACTTTTTATCCATACGTTGATTCCATCTGTGAAATGTATTGGTTTGATTAGTAGTTGGTGATCCATCAGGCGAGTGTTTATCTTTTAATGGAGCTACCCAACTACTAGTAACAGTTGGAGGTGAACAAACAAGTTTTTGATTATCCCACTCCTTATCAGCCTTCTTATTTCTTGCAGTGAGTGGCATTGTCTGTTTGGCGTTGAAATTGTCTGCAGAAAGTGATTGTCTCATTGTGGTTGTGTTGCAATTTGCCTTTTGAACATCTAGCAATTGAAATTTGAGTTTTTCCTTAATCATTGTTTGAGGATTAGCAGAGTGCATTTGAAGAGGTTTCTTCTGGAATAACCCTCCATTATCAAAGCAAGAGGATTGTTTAGAGGTTGGAGAGTTTACCTCAATAGGTGGCAGAGTATTGGGCTGTTGTTGTCTACCACTCATCAGCAGATGAAAATGCTGATGAGATGGAGAGAGTGGAATATAGGAAGGTTTCTGAGGGAGTGGCTGAAGAGAGGAAGCTCTCTGTCTCGTTGTTGCTTGCTGTTGATGGTGACTTGATGGTGTGGAGGGAGAACTAATATCCAAATGTTGTTGAATCAAGTGATGAACAAACTCTGCATCCGAACTAACACAACTTCCTCTGGGAGAGAGTGTTGAAGATTCCAACAGTGAATTGAAATTATAAACTTCAAGTCCCTTAGGTGAAGATGAAGCACTTGGAGATGATAACATTCAAAAGAATTATATATAATTAAATGATCAAACGATGATATTGGAATTTTGCTATTAAGAATTGGTTGAGACTACGCACTTGTAGAGTGGACAAAATCTTGAGGAGGCAAAGATTTCAACCGTTATAAGGTGTGTTTTAAGATGTTATTGGTGTTGTTGTTGTTTTGTTTTTTAAAGGTCCTTAAAACAATAAAATGCCACCACAACAGTACAAGAAGATTTCGCAACAACTTTTGTTCAAGGTTAATTCGGGACAAGTCCGCTGCAGGGATGAATATAAATGATTGCTGTAGTCGATGCAAATTTCTGGTGTTGAACTGCAGTGCTTTGACTGAACACGAATGTTTTGTTTAGATGTTGTGCTTGTAGAATAGTGTTGGTTTTTTTCAATTGAAATTACAAGTGGTGATGAGGTATAGTGGAGAGATTGCAATCTGATGAATATGACGAATGTCTTTAAATTGCTAGAGCTATGGTGAAGAGTTTTCTTTGTAATGATTCTCTTTCAAAATCATCTCTTGATAAATTTGGAAAGAAACATCATTCATTTAAGAATCATGCTAATCAAGCATAACTATCTCCAATAACATGAAATTAAATAATTGCATGGATAGTAAAGGCAGAGTTACATTAATGGTGATTCGAAGAAATTTATTCAACAAAGAAGGCCTTCTTTAAAGTGAGAATGTACTCATTCAATAAGAATTTGTCAGTTGTGGTATCACCCATTTCTTCCAAACAGTACAAAATGTCAACCTTGTCTTCTTCCTTGAATTCGACATAGTTTCTGCAAACAGCTCCATTTACCATTGGTTGGCATGATAAACGATAACAATAAACAGTATCTTCTATCATGTCAGCGAATGGATTAGCATTGAATCGATCAGACTCCCATTTCATCTTTTCTTCTTCTGTTGGCTTTCTTTCATTCCATCCTAAATCACCATGTACTGGTTCAACAAAAATGTCAATAAAGTATGGTTCTACTTTAACTGGACGGAAAGTTACTTTGAGAGCTTGACCAGCAAATTTTTCAGTAATTCTATCCAAAACTTCACCTAATAAATCGAGTAAAAGACTGAAGAATCTTTCTGCCATATGTGGACTACCGAATACATGTTTGTCAATTTCGCCCAACTTGATGTATTCAAAACCAAAAAGTTCGACAGTATTGTGATAGGCCAAGAACATGCCGTCCATGCCACCAATTCTACCCTGCATACTATACTTTATGAATACAGACCTAACCATATCATAAAATTCTCTTTCGTATGAGTTATAGTTACCCTTAATCATCTTCAGTTTGATGTTTGTGAATTTTTGATATTTTTCCATGTTGATTCTGATTGGATTTGTTGCTCTTGTCTTAATATCAAAAACACCATATTGAGGATGGTAACAATCCAACTGTGATCTCAAAAGGAAACTTCCGTGGCGAAGGTATCTGTATACTTCTTCATCTTCTACTGTTTGTTCTTCTCCACAATATTGTTTAACAAATCTCTTTTCAAAATCTTCTGGTTCCATAACAAAAAGCTTTTCCATTACTTTACCAAGGTCCATCAAAATTTGATTTGATCGAGGCTCAAAAAGGAATTTGTATGAATCTATTGAGTAGAAAGTATGTCCGAGTTTGGAAAGCTTTGGACGAAGAATAAAAACGACTGGCTTACGAACAGCAGGAGTGAATGAGCTTGTAAGATATTTGAAATTTTCCAAATTTCTTGCTCTTGTTGGTTTGTAGTTAGAGAGTGCAAGATAGAGGGAAACCAGAGGTGAGGTTATGGAACTTGTTGATGATTGATATCTGCAAGGATTTTGATCCATTAATTTGTGGAGGGTAGTATCTTGGGATGGTGGAATGAAAGGTGTCAAATTATTAAAGTTGATTTCTTCTGGTTTGTGGAGTTGTCTCATGTATGGATGGAAGAAATGAGTTTTAGTTTTACCATCATACATTCTGTGTACACCAGGTGAAGTTAAAACTCTATTGAGCCCATTTTTCAAAGTTGGTACTTGATTAATATCTGAATCTCCGACATACATCTTTTCAGATGGATGAGTTTCAGCCAATTGCAAGTATTCTGAATCTCCAAAATCAACTAGGTATTTGTGAAGAGCTGGAAGTGATTCATCATTATTCTTACTTCTATATTTTATACCCACAGATGGAATGTATTTGGCATTTGTCAGTACTTCAGCACTTTGTTTTTCACTGAATTCTTCCTTTTCACGAGAGGCTTTCTTCTTCAATTCTAGTGGTTTCTTATGAAGTGTATCATATTTCTTTCCAACAAAATCTTGTTCTTCTTCTGCTTCATCAGTTTCCTCGATAAGACTAAAATCACGTGGTTGGAAAATATCGTCATCCTCTTCCTTGATTGCAGAATCAGTAGCTCTGAGAAGTGAAGAAAGACCATCTTTCTCCTTATCAATTTCTACAGCATTTTGTGTTTTGACCTTTTCTAAAACTCGTTTCAATAAAATGTCTACATTAATTTCCAATTCTTTTGTGAAAGGTGTGAATTCAGATGAATGTTCATTCCCTTCATAGAAAGGAGAGACATCACTTGCAGATGTTTGGTGTGTTTCATCTTCACCTTTAAGGTTCATATCAATATCGTCATAATTGAGAGCAACAAAACTTTTCTTTTCCTCTTTGATAGGCTCTTCAACATTAGAAACAACATCGGGTAAAGGAGTTTCTGACTGTTGTTTCTTTGGTTTCCTTTCCATATTATGCTTTTTGTGATGTTGAAATTGAGCTTTATCATCTCTCTTATTAAATCCTCCTTTTCTTTGACTCTTATCAAAATGTTGTTGGTTATTATTGAATTTAAAGTTTCTTGATGGTTCTTCGTGATGGTCTTTTAGGAAAGATGTGGTAGAAGTGGTATTGTTTGAATGTTTTTCCTTATAATTTTGTTGTGATTTCTGGTGGTGTGGTTTGTTGTGATGATTGTTGGAATTTTGTTGGAAATTAGACTTGAATGGTTTTTTAGATGTTGGTTGTCTTGTTTCACCACTATTAGTAGAAAATCCATGTTGAGATGAATGTTGTTGTTGTTTATCTTCCGTATTGTTGGATGATGAAACTCTACCAAACTTTTGTTTAAAGCCTCTTGTTGTCCCACTGTTGTTATTGTTGACTATTGATGGCAGAAGAATATTATTCGTTACTGTTGTATTAGCACCACTGCCAAACAATAGGGCACTCGTCGGCGATGAAGAAGATGCAACCAAACCAGATGTGGCATGATAGGTAATCTTCTTCTTGAATAAATTCAACATTTTTTTATTCAAATTAAAAGCAGAGTTTCAATCATTATGGCAGAGAAGAGAGTGAAATTCAGATATTAATTAATAGAGGAGACTCTGGATCAAACAATCAATTAGGATTGACCATTATTAAACCATCAGATGATTATTTCTTAATGTTTCCGATGATAATATTTTCATTGAATTTTTAATGAACGTATTCATGATGAAAAGTGCATTCAGTAATTTGAAGAAGAAATTGAAAAAATGACGCAATCATCATCAGGCAATTTATTGCACAATTCAGATGAAAATAACCAGTACAAGGAGTATAGTCTTCGTTCGGAGGTGTCAATTTTTGATAAGAAAATTTATATGGGTCCAATACATTGTATTTGTTTTTCTCGTTCGAATAGTTCAATTTTATATGCAGGAATAGGACCTAATCTTCATATTTTCAACGCATATTCGGGAAGGGAATTGTATAGAGTAAAACTTTTTGAAAAGGGAGGAAGTATAAAGGGAATTAAATTTTTGGAAATTGAACAACAAGAGACAAGTGGAAATAATTTGTGTGAAAATTTGATTGTGTTTGGACAAAAACGATTGAAAATAGTTCAATTGAAAATTGAAGAAAATAATGGTAAAGAAGAGGTGTCTTGCTATGTAGCAAATTATGGTGAAATGTGTGATTGGATTTTGGACGTGATTGATACTACTCTATCACTGGATAATTCTTCTAGATGTTTGGCACTCGGTTATGCCCACAATTTTGTAGAAGTTATATCATTTGATTTGAAAAATCTCAACCCTTTTGGAGAAATGAAACATTTGACAACTATTGAAGAGAATTTTTCATTAACAATTTTAACATCTTTCAGATCTTACCCTAATTGTTTGCTCTACTCCATGTCATTATTCATGTCACAATCTGAAAATCCAATTTCAACTGTAAATGATATTATTGATAGAGTTGACGTTGCTTCTGGTACCGTTTTCAATCAAGTAATTGTTTGGAATGCCAAATTTAACACAAAGGATACAGTAATTACTCTTAAAGGTCACGATGGTGTTTTGTTCCATGTTGAATGGGCTAAAGATGGCAAAATGTTATGCTCAACATCGGATGATAGAACTCTGATACTGTGGAAATTTGATGAAAAACCATTCAGTAATACAGGCCAAGTTGGAGAAAAATTCTCCTACAAGAGTATAACATTTTTTGGGCATACAGCAAGAGTTTGGCATTGTAAATTCACTCAAAATTTTATTGTCTCTGCAAGTGAAGATGCCACAATTAGAATTTGGGATTATGAAGGAAATTGTGTCAGTACACTACAAGGCCACATTGGAAGAAATGTCTGGAGAGTTGATGTCGATAGAGATGAGCAAATAATAGCCAGTGGTGGAGGAGACAGCTCTGTAAAATTATGGTCTCTCAAACGTATTAAGGACTTTGCTGTTGTTCATGAAACTCTCACTTTACCAAACATGAATACAGCAGTTTTGAAAAAGCAAGCCGATATGGTTCGTTGTATGCATGCAAATAATCACCTTGTTTATGTAGGAACAAAACGAGGTATAGTTTTTGAGATTAATATGTTATTAGGACAACATAGAGAAGTTTTCAATATTAGCTCAACCCTGAGTCAAAACACATTGCTTACAGTAATCAAATGTTCTCCATGTGGAAATTTTTTGGCAATAGGTAGCTCTGATGGTAATTGCTTGATTATTGATTTAAAGACTAATGAATTAAGGGTCAAGTTTTCTCCTTTCGGTACAAGAATTCTCTCCATCTTTTGGGTAACCAACTTAGACTCTACATTCAGTCTCTATTTTACGTCACCTATGGGTATTGTAAAGTGTATGAGAATGGTACCAATTGAACATATTCTTACAATCGAGGAAGGTGCACAATATACTATGAAAGGTAAAGTCCAAACAATGTGTGCTGTAAGAGATGAGAAAATTATCTTAACAGGAGATGATAATGGATTTGTTCACATTTTGAGAGTGAATGATACTATCCAAGAATATTCCCCTGAATTTTTGGTAAAATCACACACAGACCAAGTTTGTGACATTAAGTTTATTAATAGGAATAATATTTACTCTGTTGGAAGGGACGGAACTATTTGCTTTTATGATATGGTTGAGGATGAAAATGGCTTGCTTTCACTTGTAAAGCACGGTCAAGAAAAGATGAAGAGTATCATACCAATAATGGATAAAGTGTACGTGATCGAGAAGGTTGAAACAACAGGAGATTACAAATTACTTGTTGGATGTGCTGATTTTGTTGATACTATTCCAGCCTCATCATTCAACAAGAAGGAAACAGAAATTATTTTACTAGGTTTCTATGGAGCCCACTTTATTGTATATAACTACTCCAAGAGGTTTAGAGTTGCTTCTTGCCAATGTGGAGCCTCCAGGGGAATTTACAACTTGGATTATTCAGATATTTATGGAACTAATCAATTATGTTTTTCTGCTTCATTCTTCAGAGACTCTCAAATTCAGCATTTCAGAGAAAAGCAAGAATCTTCCCTCACACTCTTCAAGAATCAAACTCCATTCACTCAATTCCATGGTAGAGAAGTTTTGAATGCTATTCATTGGAAATCGAATGATGGAAGTCTCAGAATACTCACTTCCAGCGAAGATACAAAAATTAGATTACTTTCCTATCCTAAAGAAGATGAATCACTTTCATTGTCTTTGAATACCATGTCCATTCTTAATGGTCACGAAAGTAGTGTCAAGGAACTTGTTTTGGCCAATATTTCTGGAAATAGTAAGTTGTAAAATATTAAGATTATTTGGCTAACTTTTATCAAAAGACAATTCCAATATTCTTATTTCAGGTGGTGGAAAGGAACAATTAATTATTTGGAGACTTGAAGAACACGTCGATAGTGAAGGGTACTCTACAATAACTTCTGGTACGCTATTAAATATTGGACTGACAAAGCAATATCTCCCACTCTTCCATCCTCAAATTTATAATGATCACATTCTCAGAAAGGAAACTACAGAAATTGACACTTCGAAAAGCTACTTGGTAAAGAATAAGACTAGAATGGATGTTATTAACTTTAGAATTTTAGCTTTGGAAACATTTTCTACAGACGATAAGGAATTGATAATTTTCACAGGAAGTAGTGATGGCTTAATTAAGATTTTCAAAACAGAAAATCAATTGACTCAACTCAAACCTCTTGGATGTAGCTCACCTCACACTGGTCCAGTCATGTCATTGTCTTCTATTGTCATCGGCAATACTAGATTATTATTTTCTGGATCAACAAATGGAAAGATTTACTGCTTTAGAATTCCAGAATTTTCCAGCAGCGATTTGACTGTCATTCAACCATTCTTTGAATGTGAAGTTCACCAATCTGGTGTAAATTGCATAAGCATTGCATTAAGTGAAAATCCAAACACCATTCATATTGCCACAGGAGGAGACGACCAATCGGTCAATTTGGCAGTATTGAAATATGAAAATGATTCTTTAGAAATTCTTAGAAACATGCATATTGAATCAGTACACAGCTCTGCTGTGAGTGGTATCTATACGAATGGAAAGAATTCAATCATTTCCATTAGTATCGATCAAAGATTGAATATGTACAAAATTTCCTCAACAGAAGATGCTTTTGAGATTGTTGCCAGTTGCATGAGTGAGGTTTGTGATATTTCCAATATGCACGTAGTGGAAGAAGAGAACTTTTACAGAATTATTGTTGTGGGTATCGGAATGCAAATAATTAATTTAAGAAAGCTTGTTGAATAAATCATAAAACTATTATTTAAATTATATATTATCATCATTCTAAAATCCTTATTAAATTAATTGATAACCAAATAGTTTTATTAATGATGAAAAAGAAGGAAATAAAGGAGATGGGAAATAAAAATCGGAAGAAAACTAGTGATTCATTGAATCTATTAATTATTATTGAATTGAATATATTGCGTTTCATTATACACCATCATCATCCGAGTTGAGAAGGCAAGAAATAGATGTGGTCACTCCGCTAGTACCAATTCTAATAACACGAAGAGAAGATGATGATGAAGATGAAGCCTTTCTTACACTTGTAAGTGATGTAACATTGGATTCCAAATTCAAAATACTACACATAATTAATCCACCACACATTGATATCCTCCGTACAAATAACTCCAAAACATACCTATTAGTAGCACTCATAGAAATCATAGCTGATGAAAATTGTGATTTTTGCATCACGGCACCTCCTCTCTTCACCGATGAAGTGAACAAATTGCTCTTAACAAGTCCAGAACAGAATCTCTTGGAAAACATTTTTTAAAAAATTGCAAATATTATTTCATTCTTAATTCAAAGGAAATTACTTCTTGATGTAATGCAACAAATAGGATGTGTTCATCAGCAAATATTTGAAGTGAAAACCAACATGTTTTCTCTTTAATGTTGGTCAATGTGGATTTTTCCACAAAACATTAGAAAATGAATAGTTTGGCGCCATTCCAAACAAATTTAAAAAAATTAACGTTAAAGCCTTTAATATTAACGATAGGCAACCATAGCAAGATCATTTGCCGAAGGCTTTATTTTTACCATTGTGATCATATTATCATCATCACTATTGTGTACACAATAACTAAATCCAATGGCAACAAAATCGGAAAAACAAATTATTCAAGAGTTGCTCACCAACTTGGAGAATCGTTCAGGAGAAAATGCAGATTTATTTCAAGAATTATTAACTCTATTGAAGAAGAATTCGAAAATAATACTTCAATTTGTTTCGGATAATTTGGATAGGTTTTTAGACATTCTGGAGAGTGAAATTGAAGTTGGAGAAACGTATGTTTTGATTTAATTGTATGATGTATACTAATTTATCATGATAGTAACCCAACAGTATTTACTTGCTACGGATTTTTGGCTCATCACGAAACCATTTCTAAACAGTACTCCTCGGTTCATGTAGAAAGATTTTTCAGAATTGTGGTAAAACAAACAAATTTATCGAAAAAGTCCTTGTCACTAGCAGTGTGGTGTTTGGGTGTTCAGAGATTCTCGTCACAAGTTGGATATAATGTGATTGAGCCTCATTCAAATGATATTTTCAACTCAATTCATGTTGGTATAAAGAATCCATACCAAAATTACATCACAACTGCAGAAGCTTTGAATACTCTGTTAGTACTTTTGAATCAATTGCAAGAGATTTCAGCAAAATTTGTATCGATATGGTTTGTTGATGTAATCGAATGTCTTGTGTCACCTCACAAAACGTAAGTAAGATATCTATCGTTTTATCTCATTTTTGTAGTGTTTGTGTAGCAGCTGAGAGGATTACAGAGTTAACTGTCTTTAAAAACATGCTACCTTTCAGTAATAATACTAAATTCAAAATATCAGAAAGAGATTTAGCGGAAATATCTAAAAGTTTATTAGCTTCAATTGAGGATTATCAAAAAATGCTTAAACAAAATCTAACTGTTCCAGTCTATGAAACTACTCAAATACAGCTAAAGGCCATCACAAATAATAATGGAGCTACGTTGAATTGGAACCAGATTCTGCCTGAAATAACAAATAGACAACAAATTATAGGATTCAAAGCCTGGGGATATATTCTTTACTTTTTACAGAAAAATATTTCAAAAGAAAATGTACTTTCAAACCTTAATGAAATTATCAAACCTAAGTTAGCACTAAGATCTGAGGATTCTCAAGCAAGTTCTTCCCAATCCTCTAAAACTATGGAAATTGTAAATAATATGCTTGTATGTGAGTGTATCGAGTATAGTTGGACCATGCTCATACAGTTAATGAGCTCACATAGCAAAATACATGCTAAAGGAAGGCTTGCATTATTGCTAAAGCCTTTACTGGCACCACTAAAAACAGCAGCTCAAGGCTATTCGAATCCTTCAGATAGAAAATTAAGAGAAATATGCTATCAAAAGATAATTCTTCATTTATTGCCTGAGGCAGATAAGGAAATTTCTTTATTCTTTGAACATTTATTGAAACCTCTATTTACTGCTGTAGCTAGCAAGGAAACAGCAGACTATGCTTTACAAGAACAGCTCGTTCTCTTTTTGGGACAATGGTTATATAATGACCAACGAGACAATTTCAAAGCTAGAAAAAAGAGGGTCGAGGCACTTTCACAAGACGATCTAGATGAGGATGTGGTTTACAGACATTTCTTAACTGGTTCTACATTTGTTAATGACATTTCATTCCTTGTTCGCAAGGACTTTGCTTATCTATTTTCTGCGAGTTGTTTGAAGCAAGATGGCCTATTCATTTGCCAGCCAAATACTAAAGCAAGTGATGCCCTTCAAAGATTGGAATTTTTTGCTAGTAATATCAAAGTATTTTTCAATACCTTTTTCTACAAATTAGTGGCTGGGTTAGTGCAGAGTTTTAATGTAGATACAACGGATCAAACCATAGAAAACTCTAAACGTTTTAGCAAAACTCTCAATTTCTATTTTAGATCCCTTTGTCAGGTTATTGTTTCATATTTAAGGAATGTCCCACGAGATATGAAAGAAAGTGATGCAGAAAAATATTCATCCCTTTTGGTGCAACTTATTACAGGTCTTTTAACATTTTGTGTGGAAAACGTTTTACACTATTCTACCTCGGATTCATCTCCAATGTTGGAAGAATGGATTCAAGAAATGTCTTCTGCATTTATCAAAAGCTTTGTTGAATGCTTCCCAGTCAATCTTCTAATTTCTGGTACATGCAATTCAATCAAGGTTTTCATTGATGTGAAGGCAATAACAAGTGGTATCAAGGATTCACTGAAGCCACCTGAACTGAAAAAATCTCCTTTCTTTGCTCTAATTTACTGCCTCTATAGACTTGCATTCTCGGCTTTCAATAATTCACCAACAAAACAATATGGAGATAAGATTTGTGAAATGATTAATAATAGTGTTACAATGTTATGTAATAGAGTATTGGTTGATTTACTGACTATTCCAAATCTGTATAACGATTCAATTGTGAGTAACTTTAGTATTTTTTGTTATATTTTTGAAAGGTTCATTTGATGATTGTTTTACTGGAGGATTTAATAACAACACATCAAGAAGTATGTGTTGTATCTAAAACTATTTCCTCAGATACAATAGGATTAACTAAATTATTAGAGTGTCAAATGATTTTATGGAAAAAATATTGTAGCTCTATAAGGGATGAAATTAGAGCTGTGGATACATGCTTTTCTTTGATGATTAGCAAAACTGGTGATGCTAATCTTCCGAATACATCAACAGAAACTCTACAAAAGAGAAAGAAGCAAGCTCAAGAGCTTAAAGCCTATCTTTGTAAGCAAAACCCAGAAAATCAAAAACAGACGGATTCAGGGCTTACCAGCAAGGTACTTACTCCAGAATTTTTACCATTACTGGAGAAGCTGATATTTTATCCTTTTGATCTTTTTGGATGCAAGCTTACCCTTAATGGAAATATTATGTCGGATGATATCAAACCTGAGTTTAGTATAGAAGCTCACCAGAAAGTAATCAACACAATACTTTCGAATGACAGTGAGATACTTCATATTCTTAAAGAAATGCTTGTATTGTTTGGAAATGTAACATCCAATACCAACATGCCACCTTTCCATTATATTAGCAAACATTTGAAGAATAACCTTTCTCACCACCATTTACAAAAAATATCAGAAGATTTATTGGAGAAATTGAACTGTCAATATCTTTGTATATTAAGTGAGATTGAAAAAGAGGATATCAACGGTATAACATCAACGTCATATGTGCTAATGAGAAGTTGGATTCTATTTGGTACCAAAATACTTTCATTACTTTGCACTGTTTGTCATGAATCCCAGAGGTTCAAGGTTTCTATACTTTCTATACCATCAGGAAAATCTACCATACACAATCTTCAATTACTTCTCAAAACCTTTGTTTGGATGATATTTGATTATAGAAGACAATTTTCAAAGCTTTCTGATCCGTTCTTTGATTTAATAACTCAACTAATGTCTGAACTGAAGAACATTTTAACTCTCTCCAGAAGTGCACAACATGCAATTCAATTTGCTCAAGAATATGCCGAAGAGATTCTCTTTGATAAGGACTTTACTACTTTATTTGAGCTTCAAGGGTCATTCCTATCAAGGAAAAATCAAAGTGTTGTCTATTCAACAGAGGAGATGTTACAATTTGCCACTCTTTGCGAAAATATTTGGGAAGGTGTTTTCAATCAAGTTAGTAAGTGGTGTCTCCAGGATGGTGTAGTTTTTGATCAAAACATGTTAAATCAAATGGAGAAAGTATTGGTGATTGGATTGGACTCTAAGAGAAATTCTAAAGTGAAACGTATCACCACCCAATTCTGGATTTCATACTTTTCACAGTCGAAGACCTCTCTCAATTACTCTCCAAGCTTGAAACAAGCTTTCTCCAATTTACTTCAGAAGGGAGAGATTTCTAAAGCTGACTTACCAAACTTTCCTTTCGAAGAATCAGATTTACCAAAACCTGCAATGCAAGCACCAACCATTGTAGCCACGACAGAAAATAAGGACAATAAGAGAAAGAGGGCTGAAGAGGTAAAACAAGAAGAAGAACAAATTGCCCTTAAGGAAGAAGTAGAAGAAAGGACAGAATCTAATAAGAAGAAACTAAAGTTGACTAAATCACAGAAGGAAAAGATGCGTGAAAGAAAGGAAACAAGACTTGTAGTTCCAGAAATGAATCCTAGTCTCTTGTCATCATCACTTCTATCCATTGATGATAGTGATGAAGAGGTTGAGGTAAAGGTCAAGAAGGAAACTGTAAATAATTTGCTTAATATTAGCGATATTGTTTCTGCTCCAGTTGTCGTTAATAATAATCTTGCACCAAATAACCTGCTGAATGACAGTTCCATGATAGATATCAAAGATATTCCAATTACTCCTAAAAAAGAGAATGGTGAAAGAGTGATTAACCTTATCACTCCTGATTTTAATAGAGCTTTGGAATTATCTCCAATAATGAAAGAGGAAGAGAAGGAAAATAGTTCATCTGTAGAAGATTTATTCAGCAAGTTGGAATCTGGATGTACCCCAAAACAATCCAATTCATCCTCGTCGTGCTCTATAACTTTTACAGCTCCTGAAAATCAGGTCAAGATTGAAAAACCTGATGTCCAATTAACATCAGTGGGAGAGTCAACACCAGAAAAAACCAGTATAGAAGATGATGAAACTCAGATAACTCAAACCAGTGCACAAAAACATAGCTCCCCAAATATGAATAATGTAGCCATTACGCCAATACTAAAGAAGAGCCCCATTAGACCTCATCAACCAATTGAACCAACAAGTGAAAGAATGGAAAAGAAGAAGCAAGTAAGATTTGTTTCAGATCATAATCTTACCTTTACAGAGCATTTGACCACATTGGAAACTCTTATTTCAACAAGGAATTTGGATGATTTATTCTCCTCAAAGGAAGAAAAGGCAAGAGCAGCTCAAAAACTTCATGCGTTGCTTGGAAAATTTTTATTAAAGGAGGAATAAGTATTAACAATGGTATTGCTATTTACTTTTTAGCTCACACCCATGTTGTCTACTCTTAATTCGAAATTTGTATGTAAAGATTCGTCTGCTTGTTTGAAGGAAAGAATAAAGGATTTTAACTCTTTCACACTGATGTGCTCGTCTCCATTGAACCTTCCATCAAGGCGTTTAGTATTAACTACAATGAATTGACTAAAAATTTAATGGAAGTTTAAAGATTCAAGTTTACAACACTGGTGCACTGTATTGAAATGGAAACTGGAACAAAATCCAAGTTTGGTCATCAAAAAGACCATGTTATTTATTCATCAAATAATATTCAACAAAAAAAACAACCAACTAAAAATTTCAATTTGATCAAAATGGACCAAGAAAAAGTAATGGCCATCGTAGGCTTGACCAAGAAGGATATTCTCAATTTAACCAAGAGCAAGAGTCTTTCTGCTAAATTCATCACACTTGTCAATGAAGTACAAATTCCATTGGAAATCACATCACCACAATTCAACTATCAATGTGGTCCATTATTGGTCAAGCTAATTCAATCCACCTTGCCAGAAACTAGTGCCAATAGAAAGACCGTTGCAACCTATATTGCCAAGGGAAAGCTCAAAAATTCCCAACAAGTTGAAAAGGCTATCAAGTATGCTTCTACCAAGACCAAGTTTGATGTTAAGGAATTTGAAAAGGAATGCGGAATCTAATTCACCTGATACCATTCAAAACAATGCAAACAATTTATTTCCTTCGACTTGATACTTCAAAACCCTCTCTCGTTGGTTACTAAAATGATGAGAGGAAGAGACAATGAAAGCTTGAAATTTTGAACTATTTCGCAATTCAGATAAAGATTTGTTATTGATTTAAGTTATGTTGTAGATTGATTGGTCAACTCCTCTTGAACTAAAACAATAGAAATTCGTATTTTAGAAACAAAATTTAATGTATTTCAATTAATAAGGAATGATTTTTGAGAGTATGGATGGCTACTATTCATCTCATTGTTTCACTTCTAAAGTTTTCCAACAATCTATAATATTTTACCAGCAAAGAGTTGTGAGAATCTGATTTATGTTTCACATTTTAATAAAATGAATGGCTACGGCCATATCACGATGAATGCACCTCATCCCGTCCGATTTGAGAAGTTAAGCATCGTCGAGCCACATCAGTACTGAGGTTGGAGACAACTTGGGAACCTGTGGTGCTGTAGTCTTTTTCCATTTTCATATGAACCACAATCTTTATTATAGAGGCTTAAGAATCAGCAGTTAGGACTTTAAGTAATGTCTGGTCAATTATTCAATATTGCAACTAACCATATGGTGACAGGATGGATTTCCAGTAAATTTCAGTATTTCTCTAGTCTGTGATTTTGTGAACTTCTAAATCTTCCACTAGAGTACCTAGAGTACTTTGACTAAAAAAGTATGGTGATCCTATTGGCAATTTGCATTCCTCCAGAATGAAGTTTTCAGCTTGGTGTGAACCAGATGCAGTTTGGATATTGGCATCAGAGCACACCCAAAAGCAATACCCAAATGCAAACAAGTGGGTATCATTATATCTATGCAACACATAATTAAGTAAGGTTGGTTGTAATCTGAAAGTGTAAAACTTGTCATTCTGAAATCTGAAAGTAAATAATTGTTCATCTCTAACATGTACAGTTGGTCCATCTCGTCTTAAATTTTGCGTTGTAAATCCTCCAAATAAATCTCCAGCCTTGGACTTTACAATAATCACAACTTTAAATTGGTCGTCACATTTTTTGTGAAAGCTTTCTGAAGAAAACCCATCTCTACTTGCTCTGTAGAGTAATTGTGGAGTTTTGAATGTATTCAATTCTTTACCTTTGAATAATTGAAGAAATTGTTGATCATTAATTAATTTACTATTGTTTTTGGGAATGGATCGGTAAAAGTTGGTTAATATTGATGATCCGAAGTGATGATCCAATTTAATAATAATTGATTCTCCTTCGTGTTCTTCTATCAATTCATCCATCATCACTCGATTGGCTAAACTCATTTTTTTAATTAAATTTAATGATGAATGAAATTAGTTAAAGGAATTTCAACAATTCATTTAAACTTGGAGTCAATTCATGGAATTTGGTCAAAATCATTTGTGTTAGATTTTCCTTCAACCTGATGATTTATTCATAGTCCATGTATTTGAAAGTGTGCATTAATTTCGCCAGCTCTGTGTTCTCAATAGATGGGCTAATAACTGTGCCAGACATTGAGCTGGCATACTTATTATCAATTGGGTGCAATTTATAGCTGTCAATAGATTCTAGTAAAGGATTCATCTCGTGTAACATCTTTTGGATTACAGGAGTGTTAACTGGGTCCATGACAAACATATCATCTACAACAGTCAATTTCTTCAAGTGCTCAAGCAAAATGAATTTGCTGTCTTCAATTTTACCTGTTTTTCTGATCTTTCCAAAGTTATAATACATATCTTGACCTAATTTCAAAACACATATATGTAATTCTACATCATCTTGTTTGTGTTTGAAAATGTGACGAAGAGTTGTTGTAGTAGTAAAGAACTCCTGGCTAATCCCTTGATCAAGGGATGGCTCATGGTTTTTAATTTGGAGGATGTGTTGAATTAGTTCATAATTAGAGCCGAATTCCTCTTTTCCCACTTTACCTTTGTAAATGAAAGAAGAATTGGTAGAATCGTTGGAAATTGAAACCCTTGTTTTGGGCCAATCTCCGTGTGCAATAGTGCATATTGGTTCCATCTGGAAGTAATTATCAACAATAATCTCACTCTTGACATAGTCATACATTTCTGGGATAGCATTCACGCCATTTACTCTAAAATGTATGGTTGCTGCTCTGTCACAGCCAAAACTATCGTTCTCAATAAGTAGTTGAGGTTCCTTCTCTTGAGTCATTTTTTTTAAGGTGGTCGTTTTTTACTTCTCTCATCTCTCTAAGGTGTTAGTTATGTTAAGAGAGAGTCATGTTTATTTAAAACAATCCAGAATGATAATCCTGAAAAGCTTGCATAATTTCCTCTTTTGTATTCATAACGAATGGTCCATGTCTTGCAATTGGCTCCTTAATTGGTTTTCCTGATAAAATTAAGAATTGAACTTGATCTGAGGTTGAATCAATTTCTAATAGAGAATCTTCACTTGTTTCTTCAAATAAAATTGCAGATTTTTCAACAAATTGTTGATTTTCAATTGTTGCATCACCTGCAAATAAATAAACTAAACCTTGAAATCCTTTTGGAATTGTTTCTGTGAGTTTTTCATTCTTCTTGCTGATTTTGACATGACTAACTAAAACTGGAGTTTTTAAAAGTACAGAACTAGTTAAATCATGTGAAATACTTTTACCAGCTAAAAGTGTCAAGTGAACATGTTCAGAAATTTGCTTTTTTGGATTTTCACTTGATTTTAAAACTTGGCTGTATGGTTCAATTAATTTATCTTTAGCACTTAAATTAACCCATATTTGGAATGCATGTAAAGGACCATTTCCAATAGGAGTTTCTTCATGTCTTATACCTCGACCAGCTTTTACATTGTTTTAAATTGTAAAGTTATATTAAACCTACCAGTCATCCATAAAGCATCACCTGAAGAAAGAAACCCACTTTTACCTAAACTATCTTTATGTTTGGAATTGCCATTCAAAATATAAGAAATAGCTTCAAATCCCTTATGTGGATGTTCTGGAAATCCATTTTTAGGATTTGGTATTTTAGCTTCATCGAGTAATAGAAATGGATCATGATAGGAAACAGATTGTCCTCCAATGGTTCTACAAACTTTAATTCCTGCACCTTCAGAAACTTCTCTTCCCACAATAGTTTTAAGGACTTTCAATCGATTGAGATTATTCATCATCAATTTTTTTTCACAATCAAGGGACAAATCTGTTTATGTTTTTTGAAATTGTGGCGTTTTAATTCTTGCATTTCTTCCTCTCTTCATTTAATCCGAATGACATTTGTTCCTCATTTCATCCGACTTTATTATCTCATACATTTCATATTCTTTAAGAGATAATTCTTTATGTGTGGGATTGAAATAATTTAAATTGGAGGGATGCTTGTTGACCTACCTAGTAGATTTATTGAAATTCTTTATCTTCTACCACAATTTTGGTATATTTCTTTTTCTTTTGAGTGCTTGATTGATTCTTTGGAGGGTCTACAATAATTGATTCTTTTTTGGATGGTGTGAATGTGAGTGATGAATTTAAAAAGTCAATTTCCCAACTGTATAGTTTAAAGCTTTCCAATTTGAACTTTTTGATTTGGAGAGTTGTGTGGAGATGGAATTTTTGGAATTTGGTTTTGGTTTCAAAATCAAGGGATTTAACCATTTGTGGAAGAGATTTAGACCTATTGCACAATCTTTGGAAACAATCATCATCAACCAATTTCAGAATATATTCTAAACGATCCTTATTTTCCTTTACTTCTGGATCAAGTTGGAATTGATTTAGTGATTTCAAAAATCCATTTTCACTCTTTTCTGAAAGATAGGTCTTTCTTGCTTTATCCAAAATTGGTTCGAATAGATATTGAGTAATATCCATTTCCTTCTTGAGGGCAGGATTTGTAAACTTTTCAGAAATAGATAGAATTGAATTCTCATAAATAGATTTGACTTGCTCCCAATTCAACTTGGTTTTAGTTTCCTTATCGAATAAAGAGTATGTAAATAGTTCACCTCTTGGTATTAGTGAGGCATGTACACCATGAACATTTGCACACTCTATCAGATACTTTCTAGCTCTCTTTATGGACTTGATGTTGGACTTTGCTGGGATAAAGTTGGTAACTTTTGAGCTTTTTGCGCTTTCATGTTCATTGCCAGTAGGAGGATACTTTGTAAGGCTCAAAAAACAATTTGTGAAATAGGGTGTAGCCATGTCATAAAATCTTTTTGGATTATATTCATTCAATAATTTATAATCACAAAATAGAAACTCAGCTGCAACCACTCCAATACTATTCAATCGCTTTAAATAATGTTTAAGTGGGGTTTTCATATCTTTCAGTCCAATAATTGTGAAACACATTGAAAAATTGTTCAAGAACTTTCTCGAAACCAACGATTGAGTTCCTTCCAATTCATAATTCTCTGAATATTTCCTATCAAACAGCATTTTAGGATCATAAACTGTTTCTTGATCGAAAAATTTATCTCCAACATTATTCCAATACAATAACCATCTATAATCATCCAAATAATATAACTGTTTGATCATTTTCTCTAACATTTCGGGATCTTCCAAATAATTCTTAAATTCCAATTTCTCAAAATCTTGTTTTTCTACAAATTTCAAATCATCAAGATCAATTAACACACTTTGTTCATTCACCAAGTTGTTGCTTTCAAAGTTTTCATAGTAATGAGGTCTAACTTTCTTGATTATTCTCTGAACAATGGTATATTTCTGTTGATATTCGACCCATTTCAAAGTAAACTTGTTTAATCTTTTATATTTTGATTGATAGAAATAGGGCATGTACGAAATGATATGACAGAAAGAATAGGTATCCAGCATGTTGTGAGCTACATAACTCCATTCCTCTTCCTTCAGATCTAATAGAGGATCTTTTTTCATTTTTTTCAAATTTAAAATGTAAATCTAATTTTAGCGTTATAACGAAACCAACTCGATTGACTCACTAAATTCTCATCTTATGAATTTGATCAAAATTGATAAACTCATTTATTTAAGGGCAACAATGAAATTGTCTGGATTTTCCAAATATTCCTTCCACACGTTAGAGAATCTGGCCATGGTAGCACCATCAACAACACGGTGATCAGCAGCCCAACTCATGTACATAATGTGTTTTGGAACAACATTATTGTGTGAATCAAAAGTGGCAGTCTTCTTAATCATACCAATAGCACCAATGCAAACTTCAGGAATTGAAAGAATTGGATCAGCATAAGTACCACCAATAGTACCAATGTTTGACAATGTGAAAGTACCACCTCTCAAATCATTAGAACCAAGCTTTCCTTGCTTGCCCAATTCTTGAAGACGATTCAATTCAGCAGCAATCTCGAGTATAGACTTATTTTGGACAGACTTGATGTTTGGAACCAACAAACCATTTGGTGTATCCATAGCAACACCAATATTATGTTCACCCTTGTAAATAATTTCACTTTCGTCTTCAGAGAGAGAAGAGTTCAAAACTGGATATTCCTTGAGAGCTAAAGAAACAGCCTTAATAATAAATGGCATATAGCTCAATTTGACACCTTGTCTTTCGGCTGTCTTCTTCAAATGATTTCTAAGAGTCATCAAATTATCTACATAAACTTCATCCTTGTATCCAAAGTGTGGAACTTTAGTAGCAGCATTCATAGTCTTAATCATGGTACGCATAAGTCCTCTGACAGGTTCTCTACGATCACCAACAACTGGTGTAGATGGAGCTGCAGTAGTAGTTTGTTCTGGAACAGCAGCAACCTTTTCCGATTGTTTTTCAGTATGTTTAGTTGGATTTTCCAAATAAGACAAGACATCTTCCTTCAAAACTCTACCATTTCTTCCAGTAGCTTGTACCTTTGTTAAATCAATATTATTTTCACGAGCAATTCTTCTCACAGCTGGTGTTGTTAAAGTCTTTCCGAATGATGCTTCAGCAAGATCTGATGAAGAACAACTAGTAGATGAAGAAGTTGTTGTTGTTGTTTTAGTTTCTGTTGTGCTTGTTGATGATGGAGTACTAGCTGTTGGAGAGGCAGTAGAATCAGCAACTTCAATTTCAATCAATGGAGCACCAACATTGGCAATGTCACCAACCTTGTAACACAACTTCTTAACAATACCATCAAAACGACTACTAATTTCAACATTTGCCTTGTCGCTCATCACTTCAGCAACATTTTGGAATTGTTCAATGTGGTCTCCTTCTTTAATAAACCATTTAACAACTTCAACCTTTGTAATACCTTCACCAATATCTGCCAACAAGAAAGGAACAACCTTCTTGTTAGAATTTGTGGTATGATAATTTTTAATTGATGAAGTAACAACACCCGATTGATGCACCAAAGTCGATCCAAAATTAACCTTCTTATTACATGAAGATGAATTAATAGTACCAGAAGCCACCATCATTGAAACACCTCCTCTACGTGCCGATGTTGTTGCTGCCTTCTTGGCAGTGGCTGAAATCAATGTACGGGCAAGATTTTTATGAAATTGCATTTTTTTCAGTTTTATTTGTTTGGTCGTGATGATGAAAACAATTTAAAAGGCCAATAAGAAAGTGTGGAAATGATGAAAATTCACAAAAATCACTCCACATTGCAGAAAGGAGTGCGTTTGGATGATTTGGTTTAGTGGAAACAACTAACCTGGTGGTTGATGTTGTTAATTGGCAAGGGGTCAAGTCATGAGTTGTTGTAAAGTGTGTTTCACTTTGGAGAATGGCGGAGCGTTGAGAATCTGTGGAGTAATAACAGTAATGGGATACTTGAGAATGAATAATTGAATTTATAATGTTAGAATTATTGAGATTTTTCCTTCAATTGTTCAAGAATAATTTCATTCAAATGTTCAAAACTATTCCAAAGTTTGATTTGACAGGATACTTCTGTTGGACGTGATTCAATAACCTTTTCTAATGTGAAATCCTTTCTTGGAAGTGCAAGGTCAATCGACCTCAATTGTTTACATGCACAAAAATCATTCTTTCCATCGCCACAATAGATGAATTGGATATTTGGAGTGTGGTGTGGATGAGGTGAGAGATGATAATTCATAATTTCCTTAACAATTTCTCCCTTACACATATTTTCAGGGCATGTTTCACAAGTATGTGGTTTGTTGAATGCAACAGAATATTCTGTAATATCAATGGTATTCTTTTGTTGGTCAACTAATGTAGTATTTGTATGAATATTTGAAATGCATTCTCTAATCTGATGTTTCTCCAAAATTGTTGAGATAAAAAACATATTCGAATCAGAAATAATATTAATTTCATGCCCACATTTGTTAATTTCCTTCAAAAACTCAACTGTCTTTTCACTAATTGGACACTTTTCCATCCATTCAGTGACTTGTTGTACTGTACATGTTGACAATAGCTTTTCAAACACTTTTCTAATTTAATTTCAAGTAAAAACAATTAAATTTAAATTTACCTCATCACATTTGTCCAAGACAATCCCGAATGTCTCCAATTTTTCAAATCAGTCATCATTTCTGGTTTCAAATCTTGAAATACAAAAGTGTCAGTGTTTTCATCCACAAGCGTATGATCAAAATCAAACATGAATACAAAAACAGGGTTTTCCGATGAAGAATTGTCGAGAATCTGTGTTGTGGATGGTTCACTCATTTTTTTGTGTTTTAAAATTAGCAACTAGATATTGTAATCTGTTTTCTACTTTCATTGAGAGAAAAAATGAGTGAACCATCCACAACATAGTATCGTTGTCTACTTTATTTTGTAAAGGATTATGATCTCATTATCTTTTATAATTGTCTGGAGAAAAATTGAAGAAACTCAAAAATTTCACAATTTTCATATTTACAATTTATTTACACAATGAGTTAATTCCAATTTGAGGAGAGAGCATCATATGAAGTATCCACATTATCTAATTCACCTAAATATTCAAGAACAAGTTTTAAAAATTCGTCTGTTTTGGAAAAAACTCTCAATTCTGACTTGGAGTCATAATCTGTCTTTTGTAAATTCACAATACACATCTTTCCTCCCTTCTCAAGACATTTCAATGGCAAATTACATGCAGGAGAAACTTTCATTGAAGTTCCCAAAACAATTGCAAGATCAGCTGCTTTAGAATGAGCTACAGATTGAAGCAAATCCTTCTCTGGAAGATTTTCACCGAAATGAATAATTGTATCTTTCAAATCTCCTCCACATGAACACTTTCTACCAGTAATATGAGTTCTATAATCTTTAACAGTCTTGTATGTGTCAAAACCTCTCAAATATTCCTTTCCACACTTGAAGCATGATTCCTTATATGAGTTACCATGCAATTCTGCAAGTTTATCAGCTCCCATTCCAGATCTACGATGTAAACCATCCAAATTTGTTGAAACAACAAACTTTACATATCCTTTCTTTACCAAATGTGTAATTGCATAATGTCCAAATGCTGGCAATGCTTGCTCAATATCAAAATATTGAATTTCCTTTTCTCTATTCAATTCTCTCAATGTCCAAACACCTTTAGGTCCACGATAATCAGGTATCTTTGCACTTGTTGAAATTCCTGCACCTGTATACATTACAATATGTTTAGATTGTTTCATCATTGTAGCTAATTGTTTGGCTTTTTCTTGAATAACATTGTCCTTTTCAAAAGTATTCGTTCAAATCTGATGGAAGTCCTTTACTTGACATTTTCACTTATTGTTTTTTTGAATTGTTTTAATTTTCTCTCAGGTGTGTCCATTCATTTTTAAGAGGTTTACAAGGTTCACCACAAACGTTTCTTTTTTTTTGAGGTAATTAGAAATGTTCCAAGTACAGTTCTTGTAACGACTAGTATGAAAACTCTTGCACGTATTACATACCATTCAATACAAATGGGCAGATGTTTGAATGAGACACATTCAGATATGAAAGAAGAGATTCCAACGAAATTATTATAGGCATCCAATAAATTGTGTAATTTATTCAGTGGAAGGGAAATATATTTTACAAAGAGCTTCTTTCCAATCATCTGCTGCTTCTTTCTTTTGGATAACTTGTTTGCTGGCATACTTTTCCAAATATACCTCTTGTTTCTTGAGAGTTTCATCCATTCTGGAACTCAATGCTTTCATTCTCAGCTCTATCTCTTCACAAAAATCAGGATTCAATTGAATAGATGTAAGTGAATAAGTAGAATCTTCAGTTTCTTTTTCTTCCTCTTTAATGATTACTTTGTTTGGAATATATCTGTTATTGCTAGTCAACTTTCTCTTTTTAGAACCATTCACTTGTTCTTTATCGGAATGTTGAAGATAATTATTAAGGAGAACTAGATGATCCAAATCAGAGAGGGATTCCTCATTCAGATTTTTCATACAGCTGTAGGTTCTTCTCTTAGAGTATAGAGTGCTCATGTTGATTAATTCTATTTGTTTGTTATTGAAAGATATTAAAAACATCATTCACTAACAGCTTAAATAATTTACTTGTTAATGATGGACACATCATTTGTTTTGATGTTGTTTTTTTCCTTACATCAATTAAAACTTATTAGATAACCTAAAACATTTGCTGACGGACGGGATCGAACCGAATTATTAAAATACTCAAATTGAAGTGTAAGCCAGTAATATAATACACAATATCATCTTAAAAATCATTTGAAGATAACATAAAATTTCTGCTGACGGACGGGATCGAACCGGCGACCAATGGCTTATTAGACCAACGCTCTACCGACTGAGCTACGCCAGCTTACGTTCAATGTGAAATACTTTAAGAATTGTGTAAAATAATGGTTTGTGTTCTAAATAAAGGCGTGTCAACATTGTTCCAATCCACAAATATTATCATGTCATTGAATTTGTCCAAAATCATTAGATATCTTTTTCAACATCCATTATTGTAAAGAGCAATCCAGATGAATCAAAAACCTTCAATTCTTTCTCCCAAATCAAACTCTTCCATTTCTTTCGAACCAGTTTTTAACAGCTTTCCTAGAGACAACTTGGTAACTTTGTAAATTTCATTCTCTTCTTGATTAAAATTGGAAAGTAAAAAAATTTCATCATGATCATCATCAACAAGCAACTAATATAAATTTCTTTGGTCGTTCCACTTTCAACAGAATTCAAAGAATTGAACATTAGGATCTTGTCTTTGCTCTCAATAACCTTTGAAGTGAATTCGAAAGTTGGAGAAATCCACGAGGTGGAAAGTTACACTCAGTTCAGACATTTTTTTAATTAAATATTCGAATCCTTTACAAAGTTATTAAAGTTCTAATATTACGAAATACATCTTCAAAAGAATTTATTGTAAAGTAATATAAATCAAATATTAAAATCAAAAAAAATGAAAAGATTTGGTGCCTTGCTATTCACGAGTACATGTTCTCTCGGGGCTGGTTATTACTTTGGTTATCGTCATCAGGAGGTTAAAAGGCCTTCACCAACAATATCAACAAGATCGGATCCAATTATAACAACAGCAACAAATTTAAAGCCTCCTTCTTCACCTTTGCAACAAGAAATTTCATCTCCACAAGTTAATGCTGGTGTTGATCAGAGAGTAGAATCTTTGGAAAAACAGGAAATTTCATCAACAGATCAAAAGGAAGAAAATAATACAACAAGTACAATCGAAACAAATGAAAAGAAAAAGGTCACAACACTTGAGGAAATTTATCAATATTTGGAGAGTAAGAGTGATGATTCTATTCATTGGCCAAAATATAATATTCACTTGTTGAGTGATGATACAGAGGAGAATAGAGAGGATACTATCAAATTATTTAAAACTTTTGATGGATTTGGAATTCCGACTCATGCTGGAGCTCTTCACTTATTTTCACATTTTATTTCAGTTTCTGATAGTAGAATGAGGATACCACTGTATGTTGCCTGGTCGATTCCACATTTACATGATGGCATGAAGGTAACAGCTGACAGAAAATTCTCAAGATTTACTAAAGGTTCATTCTATGATAATTTCACAGATTTTAATCCAAGTATGTGCACTTGATTTATTTAATATACTAATATTTTGTGAAAATAGATAATCAGGATTATTTGGGAAGTGGATATTCAAGAGGACATTTGGTAAATTGTGGAGATTTCAATTTTTTCGATCAAACCTCAATGAATAATACTCACCTTCTCATTCATAACATTGTTCCACAGGATTTCAAGAATAATGCTGGATATTGGTTGAGAATGGAAAGATTTACAAGATCATTGGCCTATGATTTTGATTCGGTTCACGTTATTGCAGGTCCAGCAATGATTCCTGAAATGTTCGAGAGAAAGGAGGTGAATGGAAGGTTACAGACTCCAAAAGGTATCATGAAACATCTTGTTGTTGGCAAGCATCAAGTGGCAGTTCCAACACACTTGTTCAGAATTATTATTGCTGAAAAACATGTAGATAATCAACCTGAATATTATGCTCAAGCATTCCTTGTACCAAATACAGAACTTGAAAAAACAGATCTATTGACCAAATATTCCATTTCACTTCAAGAATTGGAAAGTGTTACTGGTTTAAAGTTTTTAGACAAATTGGCAAAGTCAGGCAATATGTTCCCACTTTGTAAACTTGAGTCTCGAATTAATGAGGAGACAATTGGTATTTCGAATGATATTGCCGCTGACAAACCATTGGAGCCAACCACTGAAATTCCTACAGAGCCAACACTAAATCTTAATACCAACACTGTAAAGTATGGATGCGATTGTATTAGTGTGTTTCCTCCATGGCAAGATTTGGATATACAAGAAATGTTGTGGAAGAAGAATATTACACAGAACGAGATTGAAGAAAAGTGGAATTATCTTGTGGAAACAACAAAATGGGCACCTTCAAAAGACATTACCGATAGAAAGAGGGCTAAATTGGAAGAGCTCAAAAGAAATGTCGACACCACTACCAATAACTAAACTAAATGTTTATTTTATTGATCAAACAAGTATTTATGTTTTTTTCAAAAGTCAGTTGGCGCCAAATTTTTCAGTTTCAAAAATCAATTTAAAAAAAAATGAACGAATCAATGCTCGATTATTCCTTGCTGTTGGCAACACCTCGCAAGACTCAGCCAGTGCAAGCCTACACACCCAAGTAAGTAGTACACATTACGATCCGTTAGTATTCACTCTATTTTCTTCTTCCTTCGATTGTAATTATCTTCATCGTCATTGTCATCACAATTAATTTACCATTGATAATATTATTATAATAGGAGCGTAGTAAAACCAAAACTTATCCAGAAAATGGATAGTGTTCAAATGTTTGCTCGTTTGAGGCCTGAAAATCTTCCATCCGATCAACCGAGCCCTCTGGAAATGATTGATAAACAATCACTCCGATTAGAGAAGGGTACAGTTAATAGACTATTTCCATTCAATGAGGTTTTTGATGAGACTACCACTCAGGAACAAATTTATCAAGCCACAGCTGCAGCATGTGTTACCAACATTTTCAACTGTGTTAAATCATTGGTCTTTGCTTTTGGTGCCACTGGTACAGGTAAGTGTGTAAAGTATTAACTTTAAAAACGAAACTTTTCAAAGGTAAAACCTATACAATGATTGGTAATTTTGATGAAAATAAGGGAAGTGAAGAACATGGTGTTATTTTGAGATTGTTGAATGATATTTTAGCTGAATTGGAAATTAGAAGAAAGGAAGATCCAGACTTGTGTATTTATGTCAATTTTATTGAGAATGCAAGT
Source organism: Naegleria gruberi (assembly GCF_000004985.1). NCBI lineage: Eukaryota > Heterolobosea > Eutetramitea > Acrasida > Naegleriidae > Naegleria > Naegleria gruberi. Next base: position 401,798 of record NW_003163320.1, on the reverse strand, counting down.
TCTGGACATCATAATTCTAGTATAGTTGTAGACTTGTTGGAAGATTATGACCATTGTAAAAAAGGTCCTAGAGATTCTATGCTTTCCACATATTCTACTTGTAGTGTTAGGTCAACAACGAGCACCAAATCTAACAATCACAAAGGAAAAGTTACCATCACTGCAACAGCTGTCGAAGGAATGCTAGATGTAGAAATAACTAATGTCAAGGATGCATTCAATTTAATTTCATATGGAACGAGTAAGCGTAAAATTAGAAGCACAAAACTCAACTCTGACTCTTCTCGTTCTCATGCCATCTTTTATATTAATCTTGGAAGAAAGGTTGTAAATAATGGTGCTATGTCTCTCGAGTTATTAAATAGAATTACAGTGGCAGATCTTGCTGGTTCAGAAAAGATTAAGGATGTTACCAATCCCAACGTTGCTGCTGCAAAGGAGCAAACTGCTGAAACTATATTCATTAACACTAGTTTGTTTCAATTAACTCATACAATTGCAGAGATTAGTGGTAAAACAACTCAGGTCAGAAATAGTCAAATCGGACGTAGTGATCTTAATAAGTTAGTACTGAGAGATCTTGCACAGGGTGGATGTAAAGTATTTGCCATCTTTACTGTCTCAAGACTTCTCGCCAGAGTCTTTGAATCCTACCAGACAATGATTGTTTCTGCTAACTTGATGGGTGTTAAAACAATAGATCTGGAAGATGGTAGAACAGTAAGCAAACCTGTAGCACCATCTGAAAACCCAGAAGAATTCAATATTGTTCAAAATTGTATTAATGCACTGAAAGCTGAGAAAATTGCAAGACAAGAAGATGAATTCAAAATTAGAGAACAAGTTTTAAGAGAAGCCGAATTTTCACTTCAAATGCGTGACAATGCTGCAAGGGAAGAATCCATGACAATTAAACTGCAACTCCAAAACAAAATTGATGTTGCCAGAAAGGAAACTCAACTCTATTTCCAAAAATATGAACAAGCCATCACACACAAGGAATACTATAAGAATAAGCTTGCTACATTCCAATCTAAACTTGAAGATCAAAATTTAATTATTGGTAAACTCCAAATTGAAAGAGATGAATATAAGGAAAAGTATGAAGCACTCAAATCTGAAACTGAAAACGGTTCACTAATTTCTGAAAAATTGAAACTTGAACTAGAAGCAGCAAACGAACAATTACAATCTGCTCGTAAAGAAAGAGATACTATTGAAAAGACTTTCTATTCTAGAACTCAGCAATACGAGTCAGATAAGAGAGGAACCATTGATAGATACGAACAAGAAAAGAGAAATATTTACGAACTTGCTAAAAAAGAAATTGAAACTCTTCGTGCCAAATTACAAGAAAGTGAATCCAAAACAGAAAAACAAAGAGAATATATCCGAGTACTCAAAGAAAAGACAGCCCAACTCATTCAAGCACAACAGGAGGAAAAGAAGGAATCATCATCGATATTATCCAAGTTTTCTGCCATGTTTTCATCTAAGCACTCTAAACAATCTAAGGAAGACGCCTTGCAGCTCAATGTTGCAGAATCTAGTGATTTGAAGAGAAAACACGACCTTAAGGAAGACGAGAGGTCCAAAGTTGAATCTCCAAATAAGAAGACCAAAGTTGAAGAGGAAGAAGTCACTATTGAAACTGAAGAATCTGATGTCGTGCCAACAAAGAAACGTACCAAGAGAAGATTCCTCAAGAAATAATGTAAATATCATCCTAAAAAAAGCTTGTAATAATGATCTTAAAGTAAAGAATGTTTAAACTCACAACACTCATTCACTAAAATCGTGTAATCTCCAAAATTAATTGTAAACCAAGGAATATGCTAAATATGAATATTAGTGTTTAATATTCATAAATTATTCTGTTTGACATATTTCAATCCATAAATTATTCTATTTTACATTCGCTGACCATTTCCAGGAGAGAATAAGGACCAGATACATTATTCCTCTTCTCATCTCTCAGAATATAAATTGGAAAATCAAAGTCAAATACCATTGCCAATGAATGAGAACCAAAACAGAATTCTCTAATCAAACGTTTCCTTTTTGATGCTTGTTTTGAGAGAAGTACATTATTAAGCTTGGAGATTACTCTACTTTCCATGTTTGTTTCACACTCCTCAATTTTCACGACAATCAAACCCTCTGTACAATCGCCAATGATCATACCATCGTGGTTAGACTTTAGGAAACGATATTTCTTCCTCTCGTCATTGATGAGGTCAATAACATTGAAACGAATGTTTGTGAGTCCAAATTTTTCATGTGAATATTCTCCATCAAATTGTAAACTTTAAATATTCATCAGCATATTATTCCTCTAGTTCAATAACTTACTATTTACAAAAGAATATTAAATTTTCAGGTAGTTCAAGGCCTCTATATGAATAATTAGTCCTCACATATGACTTGTCTTTCAGTTTCAGCTTTCTATCTGTGTAAACATGCTCTGATGATAATAGAGAAGATCTCTTTGCACTATTCCTTTGAGGTGTACTCTGTTCAAGAGATTCACTCTTTGCAATTTCACTATTAACATATTCATTCAATATTAAATTAGGCAGTAATACAGAGACTTTCATTTCTGTTCTCAAACGATTCAAAACTGATTCAATTTTCTGTCTCTTTTCTCCTCTTCTTGAGCTTCTTCTTGGACCGCTGCTTGTGCTTCCATTACTAATGGAATCAGATGCCAGATCATTAGCACTCGAAGTACTCAATGTCGGTGAGCTACTGAATGGAGATGACGGTGGTGGCATCAATTGTTGTTCAAATAACCAAGCAAAATCAACCTCACTCGAAGTATCACTCAGAGATGGTGATGAATTAATGTGCATTTCCATTGGATCTTCCAATATCATTCCAGCTCTTCTCTTTTGAGGTGTTTGAGTAGTAGTATCAGATGTTGAATCGTCTTCATTTTCTTCCTGATATTGTGTTTCCTGAGAGAGTGGAGTCATCTGATCTGATTCATTAGAAATTCCTTCCTCTTCCCTCTCCTGTAGACTATTTCTAATTTGTTGAGGTGATGGAGGAGAAGGTGGTGTCAGTTCAATAATAATTGGAGTTTCCAAAATAGGAGGTGATGGAGGAGACAATCCTCCAAATTCATAAATTGGATCCAGTTCTACAATTTTTTCACACTCCTCATCAACTTTTTCCTCTCTTTCATTTACCATCATCAATTGATTACATTTACATTCCAATAAGAAACATTTCTCTGTTAATATTTTAATCTTTTCCTCGTATTCCCTTTCAATATTTTGAAAGAGTTGAATGATGAATAAATCCTTTTCATTCAATTCTTTCATTTCTTCATTAATTTTCATCAATTCTTCCTCTTGTTTCTCGTTAATTTCTTGAATTTCTTCCAATTTCTTCACTGTTTGCAATTGTTCTTGTTTAATTTTTGCATTCTTGATGAAGGCGATAATATTTTGTGTTTTTTGATTGTTATTATTCATTAATTTCGTTTCCACAATTGATGGTGGTTTACAATCATTCAATTCTTCTACTTCTTGTTCCTCCTCCTCCTCTTCATTTTCATATTCAACTGGTGGTGGTGAGGGTGGTGATGGTGGTGCAAATCCAATCTTTGAAACCATTTCAACATACGATAGATCAATCTCTGGTAAATCATCTCCCTTTAATCGTGGAATGAAGGCCTGTTTGGAAATAATGTTATTGGCTATAATGGCACTGGTTCTCTTGGGCCGCTCTTCGTCTCTGAGTTTAATCTTCTTTGCAGCTGCTGATGGGCGGTAATCTCTGTCAACATAGTGGTGTGTTGTTTTTCTTTTCATTTTGAGTTTGATTGATGAAAGTGGGTGGCCATAATTGGGTTCGGTAATCTTGATGATTGGTTTTGGATGTGGTTTGCATATTTATTATTTTACAATGAGTGTGTTATAATGTTGTTAAAACTTTACAGGTCTATAATCGAGTTGAGTGGTGGAAGAGATTGGAGGTTTCTCATTTCCAAATTCTATTGAACTCTTTCTCATAAAGTCACGAATGTCATCACGTTTCTTCTTTTCCATCTTGGATCTTTCTACAGAGTGACTAATGGAATTGGTTGTTTGATGAATGGTATTCTTGTATGTAGTATTGTACTTGTTTTCAATTTCTTCCTGAGGATCATATCCCATCACTACCTTACTCTCATTCTTCTTTACTGTAAATGTATATCGGAGATCATTCATATTCTTCTCTCCATAATTTGAATTAAACTCGGTATCTTTGGCAAGCTCCTTGTCCTTATTATTGCAATAGTGACAAGTTCTCATATCTTCAATAATTCTATCAGCATCAGCTTCATTTTCTTGTCTGATATCATGAATAGATTGTTCTGAAGGAATTGTCTTTGTGGAAAGAACAGAGGATTGCTCTCTTATTGGTCTACTTCTAGGAACGGATTGCTTTCCTAGTTCCAAATTCTTTTCCATTTGTTCGGATGGAGTGACAAAATCATCTTGAACATTAGTTTTGAGACAATTCTTCCAATCCTCTGGAATATGTTTCACAATTGATGATTTTCCAATAATATATCCTTGCTCACTTGTAATGATATTCTTCTTATTTTCATTGAGCACAGCATCCGATGGTTTTGTAAATGAGGCTTGAGCAAGTGTTTTCAAGTGTGGTTTATGAGGTTCGTGACCAACATCAAAATGAACACCTCTCAAATCATGCAAATAAGCTTCACTATTAAGTTTTTCCAGATCTACAACTTCCTTTCTTTCTAATGCAGTCCTCATCAATTCCTTTCCAGTTTTATCAAAATCATCTCCCTTTGTTGTATCAAAATTTGCTGGTGTTCTTTCTGGTTCTCCAACACAGACTGAACTAGCATAGAGAGCAACCTTTAAATGTTCTTGATTTGATGGAAGTGTTGCCTCTCTTGCCTCAGTTTTAATAATATTTTCAGGTCTGAGTCGGTGAGGCACATACTTTGTACTCAATGTAGACATTTTTTAGATCCTTTTTAATAATAAAATTTTGCATCAACATGTAACTGTAGATAATTTGTTTTCAGACAACCAACAACCAAAAATAGCGGGAAAGTAAGGAACTCAATGTTTGTTGATGCTCTTTACATTTCTTCAAGTTATTGAGGAAGGAACAAAAGGTTTTCATTCAAACCATTTATCAAATCATCAGGTCTTTCAAAAAAGAGTCCATTTATTCTTGTTCTTGGCAATCAATGGACAACAATTTTACATTGAAATTTTCTAGTTGGATGATATCAACAGCATTCAATAATTTAATATTATTATTTACAAGTAGAATCCTATTGAATCCTTCCGAAAACAATTAAATGATCAATAATGAAATAGATGTAATAATTAATTATTTGATCCTGATGATTGTTTTTTAATCATGGAAGTAATGACATCCTGTTTGACATTTGTTAAGTAGAGGTACATATTGTCACAATTGTTCTCAAAATTTTCAAAATTCTTTTTTAATTCCTCCAAGCTAGACTCACTAACATTCTGATCTCTTATTACATTTGATATATTTTTCAATAGAGTAGAATATCCAATTTCCACATCTTCCAAACACTTTGTATAAGTTTGTTCCGAAGAGGATGAAGGATTTGTTTGTGGTGCTCCTTGTGTTTGTTGTCTTTGCATTTTTTTATTCTGTGATTAAAATTTTAATTAGCATCAAAGATCATGCTCATCACAATAAGAGAAAATAAATATCAATTTTCTTCTCCAATTTTCCAATGATAACGATATTGAATGGATTCAGACTAAAATCGACACTTTTTATTCCAAGCCAAGATGCTGCCATCTTCTTACAATCATTTTGGCTCAATCAATTTGCACAATAAAAAGGCTTTTTTGAATCACAAAAAATGACTGCCGAAGAACCAACCACAACACAAGAGGAAACAACACAAGTTGTTGAACAACAAGAACAAACACCAGTGCAAGAGGAGGAAACCACAACTACACCAGTCGAAGAAACTACTACTACTGAAGAACCAACCACAACTCAAGAAGCTACCATTGTTGAAGAAACAACTACCACTACATCAGTTGTTGAAGAAACTCAAGTTGAAGAACCTGTTGTTGTTGTTGTTGAAGAACAAACTACTACCACCACCGAAGAAACAACCACTCAAGTTGAAACTCCAGTAGTTACTGAGGAAAATACATCATCTTCTGTTGTTCAAGAAAAAGTTGAAGAACCAGCATCATCATCGATAGAAACAACTAATACCGAAAATCAACTTAATGAAGAGCAACCAACATCATCCGATGCTCAACAACAAGAAACCACTACTACACCAGTCGAAGAAACTATTACTACTACTGACGAAACCACAACAGATGAAAATACACAACCAAAGGATGTTGATGCTTTGTTAGAATCTGTTCTTGCTAATACTCTTGGAAGTGTTGGATCTACACAAGAAGAAACAGAAACCACAGATGATAAGAAGGATGAAGAAGAGGAAATTGAAGATTTCCAAACAGCAGGTTCTTTGGCCAATGCTCAAGGAAATCCAATTAATCTCCAAGGTGATGACGAAGAAGATGAGGATGATAATGAACAATCAGCTGCTGATTTGATGAATATTCTCAAACAATTGAATGCTGGTGGTGTTGTTTCTGGAGGTATTGGTAATGATAAGGAAGAAGATAATGATGACGATTTTGAGGATATTAATGAAGAAGATGAAGAAGCTCTTGCTCAAAAGATGGGAATGGATCTTCATAACATGTTTGGTAAACCACGTCCAGCAGCTACTACTTCTGCTTCTTCGGAACCAGGTGTTGGTTGGACTGTTGCTGAATATGCTTTGACTGCTGCTGCTGTTTTAGGTATTGGATATGTCTTGAACAAGGTTGTTGGTTAAATTTCATAAATTAATTTATTTCACATTATTTCTCAATGTTTTTCATTGGTTTGATTTTTGTTTCTACTATTAGTTTACTCATTGGTCTACCTTCTAAAATTACTCGAATAGGTAGCTTATTATTTGTTGATGAGGATGGAAGTGAGGGAGTGACTTGATAAGCGTAGTAATTTCCATCCAAATATCCAAAGTCAGTATCGAAAACATTCTCTTTCAGAGGTTTGATTCTTTTCTTCATTCCTGTCCTTTCATAGAATCTGAAATTTGGCAATTCATCTATTTGATATTCCATCTTGGTGGTCAAATCAAATAATTCAACCACTTCCTGAGTGTATCCAATCTCAGGAATTTCAACAGTGCAATTGCAAGATGTAAATCTGAAGGGCAAATCTATTGTTTTCATGATCCAAAAATTTCCATTCTCTTCCACTAGCTCAGGATTATTCTTATAATCAACTTTGACTCTTATTGGCTCCTGTTTTTTAGATCCATTTTGAACTATTTGATCACAAATTACCTCTCTCAATCCAGCCTTTTTCATAATATCCACCATTTTAACTGATTCAAATTTTACATAAAATTCATACTTGCAAGAGTTCACTTTTGCTAAAATGTGATTTCTTTCCTTACTAGATCTATTTGTGACAAAGTTTCTCATTAAATGCTTTGTTAAATGTAATCCAACTTTCACTTTATGAACCTCAAATGCTAATGAATTTCTTATTTTTATGGTGGTCTTTCTCAATTTCTTCTTCCTAATCTTGAATTTTGATTCTTCTATGAGTATGACTTCTTTTTTCTCTTGGCCTGGATAAACAACATTCATGATGGTTGTTCTGATTTCATCAAGGCTTTTTTTTGGCATCATTGATTTGTATTGTTGAAATCTTCGTTTTTCTGATGGTGTAGAAATGTAAAAAGTCCAAATATCTATATAATCATTCAAAATGTTTTCCAGAGTTTTCAATGCATCCACATTCATTTCATAATTATAGCAATTTATCAATGCATTAATACCAATAAGTAACCAGTTAACATGTGAATAGTTAACTTTCAACATTTCCAAAAAAATTGATGCCGAAACTTGAAAATTTTCTTGTTCTTTCAGAATCATAATATTATTGACAAACTGAAAAAGTCCTTTAAGAGATTCAAATCTATTTGATTGTTCAGAAATAATCAATTTTAAAACTCTTTTTGAGGCATCGGAAGGATCTTCCCTTAGTTTTCTAATAACATTCATATAAAAATGATTTTCCCATTTTTCTTTAGTAAAAATCTTTCCAATTTCTGTAATTGTTTCCCTAACCATGTCTGGACTTTTAATTTTTGTTAAAAACTCCTTGATGGCTTCCAACAATTTATCCTTATTTTCATCTTCCTTTACCTTCTTGGCAAACAATTCAGTTTCTGTATGCAAAAATATTCTCGAAATACTATTGATGAATTTCTTTTGATCATCCTTCTTGTTTTTTGTAGTGGCAACGTCCGATCGTTTTCGTTTCTTCTCCTCATTCGCTTGATGAGAGTCAATTGGTTTGTTGGACATTTTTTCTTGTGTTGATAAAAACTTTAAAGGCTTGGAAAATTGTAGAGTTCGACTCATCACAGGAAAAAATGGAAAGAGACAAATCGCTCAAGGAAGCAATGAATAAGATTGCATTGGAATATTTTCTTTTCGGAAAGGAGCCATCGATGGATTTGAATGATGATAGTCAATCGTCGATCAGTAGTAGCAGTAGTAGTGGAAAGAGTTTTAAAAATACCTCTAGTAGAAAGCATAGCAATAATAATAGTAAACAATTGAAGCCTCCGAAAGAGGACACAACAAGTCTAATTAACAAGCTTCCACCCAAATTACCGAGTAAGAAAAAGACAATTGAATCAAATTTTGAATTTGAGGATTCATTGCCAACAGGATTTATACACATTTCTCCAAAACAACAAACTTCTAAATATAAAGATATTCAAGCAAAGGAAGTTGATGAATCAACAGTATGTTTCTAAATGAATTAATTTGAATAATAATTTAATTTAGAGAGAAAGATATGGAGAGATTTATTCCCAACAACCATTCAGTTCTCCTTCTATTACTAACTCGTTGGTTGATCTTGGATTTGTAAGTTTTTGAAATAATAATAACAATATTGAAAAAAGCCTAACTTGCAGAGCGATGAGGATTAATATTTGTTCATCATATTTAAATAATAATATCAAGACGTGTGCAAGCCAAATAATAATAACGAAACATTCTGTAAATAATAAGAAACAAATTGAAATAATAATAATTGTAACAATAAATTATTATTTAATCAAAATTAATTTCTATTAATAATTATTCAAAAAAATGTCCCGATACTCACAACACGATGATAGAGCCTACAGAAAATACGATGGATGGGAGAATGATGGTGGAGACAAAAGAAAGAGGGATTATAATAGCAGTAATCGTTCCTATCCTAATCAATATAATTCTGGCTCTTCTAGGAATTATGAAAATTCTCGTGATTCATACAATGATGATGAGTATAAAAGAAGAAAATATTATGATAATAGGGATGGAAATGTAGAATCATCTTCATCACATAGAAGTGAACATTCGGATTATAATAGATCTTATTCATCACAGTATGATAATTCTTATCACTACAATAGAAATTACGGTTATGACAATTATAACAACTATGAGGACGAATATAGGGATAAAACTGTATATATTTCAACATTACCAAGTAATGCAATAGAACAAGACATCAAGGATTTGTTGGCAAATAATAATTTGACAAATTACTTGGAAGTTAGCATGAAAAATCAACCAAAAGGATGTGCGTATGTGATTTTTAATGATATTACTTCTGTTACACCTGCTTTAGCATTAAATGGAAGCTATGTGAGGGGTTTTCCTATCACTGTAAAACAAGCTGAGGAAAAAAAGAGGAATAAGAGAGATTACAATGAACACAATGACAAATATTCTAATGATAACTATTATCAAGGTCAAACAAAAGTTTACGCCGGTAATGTACCAACAATTTTTAATAGATCAGATTTAGTTCAATTATTTGGTGCATTTGGATATATTGGAAAGATTGATATGAAAAATGATGATGCTGGAAACTTTAATGGTGTAGCAATTATTACGTTTCAAAGATTTGAAGGTGCAAGAAAAGCAGTTTCCAAATTGAATGGACTGTCTTTTTCTTCAAAATATCCAAATTTAAAGGTTGGTTTTTATAGTGAAAATGAGGCTGAAAAAAGAACTGACAATCAAGACGATTATGAGGAAGAAAAACCAAATTATAACAACAATAATTATTCTCAAAAACCATCTTCAAATATTTATGCAGAGAGATTTAACACTCTCATTTCTACTGACGTAAGAGGATCATTATCTCAAAATATTTCAGTGAGTCACATGTTTGACCCATCAGTGTAAGTTTTCAATTTTTAAGCTCTTTAACAATTTTCAAAGTGATCAATTAAAAGTTGTGGAAGATAGTATAAGAAAAGCATGTAAGAGTTTTGGAAATATTCTACACATTTTTCTAGATAATCAAGACACAAATGGTATGGTATATATTCGTTTTGACAATACAATTGGATCTCAAAATGCAGCCCAAAGACTTCCATCTCTGAGAGGTACATGGAGCCCAGCAAGTTCTAAACTTCCCCTACCACAAGTCACTTATGAGAGTGATGCTCAATACCTTTCCATGTTCAATTTGAAATAAATACTTTGTATCAATTCTTAAAATTTTTTCATTTCATTCAACCTCATCAGCCAACAACAGCAACAAGGGATTTTGGAGGGAAAACATCTCGCGCCATCATTCCGTTATGTGTTTTAAAATCTTAGAAAAAAAATGAATGACATCTTCCACTCATTTCATCTATCCCCTAAAGAAGAGAAGGTAACGCCACAATCATCAGCCAGTAAGGGAAGTGCATCAAAAGGGTTAAACAGTTATTTTAAACAAGGAGCACATTCCACTGATATAAGTCCATTTTCAAGTGATGATGGAGTTCCGGAACCAACAAATAATAATTTGGCTTCATTCCTTGAGGATGATAGCAACCTAGATCCTAATGTACAAAAATCTAAAATCGATATGTCTACAATAGATGAATCCTTATTTTCCTTTATTTCAAATCCTGCAAACTTTGACGAACAACAATTAGATGAAGAACAACATCAAGAAGAGGAAACACATATTGCCGGTCCAACACAATCCCCAATCGTGCAACAAACATGTGTTTCAAAGAATGGTTCATTGAAGAGCAACAACAGTGCCGAGATGATTGAGAGTTTTCTTACCACTTGTGAAAATTTGAGCCAATTCCTTGAGGGAGACTCTTTGGGAAGCATTGAAGACTTTTTCGTGGGCTCCTGTTACGATATTTCAAAATTAAGTTCAGAAGAGATTATCAAATTGTTCCAAGATAGTTATGGAACTGGAAACTTTGAGTCGAAAAGAAGATTTTCGAACTTTGTGTCTGCTAAGGTAATGCCATTCTTAGACGAAATTATACATAACAATGAGAATTTTCTTGAAGAGACAATCAAAAAAGAGGTGAGTATTAGAATGAGAATTTTTATTTACCTTTACAGATTCAAAAGGAAAATTATAATAGCCAAAAACTATTATTTTTATTTATGGTCTTTTGTGCATTACAAGGACAATCAATCAAATCTCATAAAGGACAAATAGAGATGCTTAAACGAGAAGGTCTCTCCATTTCAGCAAAACATTTGGGAGAGCACGCAAAAAAAATTAAGGAATTTATTGGGACTATTCAAACAAAGGATCAAATCATTGAGAAATTATCAAAGGATAATGTAAGTAGTTTCAAATTATTTATAATTTTACTTATTTCATAAGGAGCACTTACTTTCAGAATTGAATGCTAGTTGTCAGGAGAACGATGGATTAGTAAAAAAGGTCAAGAACATGAAATTGAAAAAGAAACATGCTATGGATTGCTTGCAAGAAAAATCCAGTGACCTCGAGAACTTGAGAAGAGAGCTTTCCTCAACAAAGACTGAGCTATTACAAAATGTGGAAAAGATTTCTCTTCAATATCAAAGTGAGTTGAAACAAGCCATGGTGATGATTTCATTGAAGGAAAACCAAATAACAGAAAAAAAGCAAACCAATGATTTTGCAGTAGAAGAATACAGAGAAGAACTTAAAAAGCTTGAAGTGATGGTTTGTAAGAAGGAAAAGCAAATAGAAAGCCACATCGAAAGAGAGATTTCTTTAAAAAACACCATGAGAGAAATGCACTTAAAGTATACCGAAGCTCTTTCCAAGATTAATGAACTTTCTAGGCTTACAAAGGAATTGCCAACTGTTACCACTCCAAGCACACCAGTGGTAAACACTGAAATTATGGATGCCATCAAAGAAATGAAAGCTGTTAAGGAACATTTTTCATCATTGTTGGAGAAGGCAGTAGCAGTTCATCAATCTGTCGACACTCAATCTTATATCAATAAGAAGGAAATGGATGAACTTAAAAGAAAATTGGAAATGTACCAAATTGAACTTACTCTGGATCCAGAAGGAACAAGAGAGGAGAGTAAGGAGCTCAAGGCAAAAGTGGACATTCTATCAAAGCAAAAGGACATGCTGTGTGAGGAAATCAAGAGTCTTAACCAAGAACTTGCTGTATTGAGAGTTATTTCACAGGAAAGATCTTTTGAAAAACAAAGATTTGAAACCAAGATAACAGAGCTTCTTGAAAACCAACAATTAAGAGAGGAGAAATATAAGAAGCTTAAAAAGCAATTATTTAAGCTCAAGAACAAAGAATATCACTATGTGAAAGAACAATCCTCTCTCGAGCTAAAAACAGCCAAATTGATTGATCAAAACCAAGAATTATTCCTTAAAATTAAGTCTCTTGAACATAACCAAATGATGAATGAAGGAAAGAGAATCAGATTGTCAGTGGACTTGGCAGGTGCTTCAAAGGAACATGAACTCTTAGTTCAGCAACACAATAAGGCAATTGCTAAACTCTCAACAGATCAAGGAGAAAAATTAAAGAAGGAAAAGGAAGAGCTAGAGCAATTGGTGATTAAACTCAAAGATGAGAACGAGTCTCTGAGAAAATCCATTCAACAACAAAATTCACAACTCTTACAAATTGTCCAAAGCGAAGAAACAATTAAGAGAGCCATTAGCTCACCAAATATGGCTACTGAATCAGTTTCAGGACAACAACCATCTCCAACTTCTCCAACTTCAATTGTTGAGCCTGAAGAAGGAAAGAAAGGGGATATTTCTTTCAGAGTTATTCCTGTTAAACGAAAACCTCTTCAACAAGCCAACTCACAAAATATTTTGGAAAACATTCCTCAACAAGCAACTATTGGTGTAAAGATAACAAAGAAACTCCCAACAATTCTTCATCCTGAAGGAAAGGAAAATATTGTAAATCTAAGGTAAAAATTATGTAAATAAATTGAATGTCTGACCAATCTAATTTGGAAATTTTGTAAATTCTATTATTAAAATTCCCAAACATCATAAAGTGCACTGGAAAGGTAGGCTTAAGCAGAATACAGTAAAACCAAAAATTCAAACTAAACAGGCAAGCAGATTAATTGAAAGCATGTTAGTCCAAAATACTAATTTAAAAAATGAGCAAACGAAACAGAGAGGAAAATCATCAATTCATTAATTCGGAGGAAATATTCAATAATAATAATTTTATGGAAGAGAAAGCAAAAAAGTTTGTGAAACTCGACACACAAGAAATATTTTCTGATGATATTTGTTTTGAAATAATTTCAATGCTTGATGATTCGTGGTTTATTTTAAATAATTGTACTTTGATTTCAAAACAATTCTTTAATGTGATCAAGGAACGTTCAAAACTTGTTATTCAATTTAAAAACAAAATTACAGAGAAACGAGTTGAATTATGTATGAAAAGCCAATTTATGAATAGTATTGTTAATGTTAAATTTTCAACAAATTTGCTGGAAGCCATAGAAGAACTCGAATTAGTAACTGAAATGAAACAATTAACATCACTAAATATTCGTGGCAATCGAATTGGTGATGAAGGAGCCAAATATATCAGTGAAATGAAACAATTGACATCACTAAATATTCGTGAAAATGAAATTGGTGATGAAGGAGCCAAATTCATAAGTGAAATGAAACAATTAACATCACTTGATATTCGTGGCAATAGAATTGGTGATGAAGGAGCCAAATATATCAGTGAAATGAAACAATTAACATCACTTAATATTTATTACACTCTCATTGGCATAGAAGGAGCCAAATTCATAAGTGAAATGAAACAATTAACATTACTTAATATTTATTACAATCTCATTGGCATAGAAGGAGCCAAATTCATAAGTGAAATGAAACAATTAACATTACTTGATATTTCTAACAATGAAATTGGCATAGAAGGAGCCAAATTCATAAGTGAAATGAAACAATTAACATCACTTAATATCAATTACAATGAAATTGGTGATCGAGGAGCCAAATTCATAAGCGAAATGAAACAATTGACATCACTTAATATTTCTTACAATATAACTGGTGATCGAGGAGCCAAATTTATAAGTGAAATGAAGCAATTAACATCACTTGATATTTCTAACAATCGAATTTGTGATGAAGGAGCCAAATACATTGTGAAATGAAACAATTAACATCACTAAATATTTCTGGAAATCGAAATTGGTGATGAAGGAACCAAATTCATAAGTGAAATGAAACAATTAACATCACTTAATATTTCTTACAATAGAATTGGTGATGAAGGAGCTAAATTCATAAGTGAAATGAAACAATTAACATCACTTAATATTTCTGAAAATGAAATTGGTATAGAAGGAGCCAAATATATTAGCGAAATGAAACAATTAACATCACTTAATATTTCTTACAATAGAATTAGTGATGAAGGAGCCAAATTCATAAGTGAAATGAAACAATTAACATCACTTAATATTTCTAACAATGAAATTGATGTAGAAGGGCAAATTCATTAGTGAAATGAAACGTCACTGAGAACACAAGCTTGTGTTGGGTATTGTATTCTTTTGGATGAGGAATCACTCGCGTGGTTTTCTCCACTTTCTTAGTTCTCATTCTTTGTGGATAAACTTGTGTTAAGAGTGAAATAATGTGTGAATAAGTTCTTAAGGAGTGAAATTACTGAAATATTGTCTAAAGTGGAGATAGCAGATATGAAGTATGTAAAGTATTCTGTGGATGAAGACTTTTTATTCAACGAAATAGGTAAAATGGGATATATTTCCATTCCTTTCAAGCTTTAGCACCTTTGAGTATTTCTTCATTTTGCTTTTGCAAACTCTGATGGCAACCATCTTGCTATATTGTGGATATGAATATTTTGACAATATTTATAACATTGAGATTGCTAAATACAGTCTGACACAATGTCGATTATAATTACTACCAAATAACAAACTAACGAGAGTAGCAACACTTTCATAATGAACTATACATCACTCAGATCTTGATCTCTGGAATTACTTCAAACAAGATTCGTGAACAAGTTGAATTAAGTACTTTAGTGATAGTAATCTTCCATAGGAGGAATATCACCTTACAAAATTCTCACTGTTAAATATATTCTCAGTAAAACTCTTTTCGAATCTTCCATTTAACGAAAAAAAATGACATTTCATTATTCTCATGGTTTTCCAGATTCACAAGTCATCATACTAGTAGATATTTCATTCTCCTCTGCCTCTCTGCAATCCAAGATGCGGGGTGACACAACTATGGAAGAGATTATGAATTCCTACTACACCATTCCTATCCAGTACATTTGTTGGAAGATTGATCTGATAAGAGACAGGAGGCAAATTAAACGATATTTGGGACTATTTCTGGGGAATTACTTGTCTTTCCATATTTCTGAATCAGAAGCTACAGAAATATGGAAAAGAATAACAGAAGAGAATTACCAACAAGGAGTATGTGAAGAAGATTACGAATTTCTTGAAATCATGGTTAACAAATTGAAATTTTGGAAAGACAAAGAGTTTCTTTCATTCATGGTTGATGGAAATGGCTTGACTCTGAGACATCTCAGTGATAAATTTAGAAACGATAAAGAAATTGTGTTGAATGCTGTTAAAAATAACGGCTTAGCTCTGGAATTCGCCAGTGTTAACATGAGAAATGATAAACAGGTTGTGCTGAGGGCCATTAAAAATAAAATTGGAGCTCTGGAGTATGCTAGCACCGAGCTGAAGAAGGACAAGGATGTGATTTCAGTTGTTCAAAACCCAATAACATGGTATATGTATGGGCTTATTTCAAAATTATAAGAAACACATATTGTGGCCAGTGTAAATTTTGAATCTATTCTATTTTTCATAAATTCACATTTATTGGTGTTGCCGAATTTGTTCAGATTTCTCTTCTAGATTCGAACACGGATGTTTAAGGTGCCATATCTTTAATATTCAATTTCCTAGATATTAACTTTATTGTTATTTGAGTTTTTTTTCTTTTTAGAACAACCCTTTATTAACTATTAATAATAGGATTTATTCATTATCATCAATCTCTTCTAAATATACTGAAACTTTAGCACACCCCTTTAAATTTTCAAAACAAGTGCACATACCGTTTCTGGAATAATGTTTTGCCTGATAGGACGCCTTATATTTTTCTATAGATTCAATTTGTTCAATATTACTCAAGTCCACACAAACACGTTCATACTTGCTGTACAAAATAAAGTAAACTCTAATATTCAAAGGAGAAACCAATGTTTCTGAAATCTCAAAATCGTCATCAACATAAATCTTTAACAATTCTTCATTAAAACTCAGATTGAATCGTTTCAATAACCAATCAACACCGAAAGCACTGAATTTTTGATATCCTCCTCTAGAAACCAATCCAATATTAACAAATTCAGAACGAATAACTTTTACAGAATCTCTATTACGAGAAAACCCCACAACTTCTTCATTAAGCTTTTCGGTTGAATGAAAATCACCATAAATAATTAATTCATCAAGAACTTGTTGAGGAATACTGCATTCCTTAGTGATTTGATTTCCATAGTATGAAATTAAACACCTAATAGTCTTGTTAGAATAACCAATACTTTCATCATCAATCAACCCCTTAATTAATTGCAAATCGGAAGAATTAAGAGTTTCAGATAGCCCCTTTGCCCAACGCTTTAAGACTCTATCTGCATCCATCATTAAAAACATTGCCATTCTCACAACATGAGTACTCATCTCAATATTTTGATCGTACATTAAATCAATGCATTGATCAAAGTATTTAACTAATTCCTCTATCAGAGACTCTTCATTCTCTTCACCATCTTCAATTGGAAGTTGAATACGGAGAGTATGAACAATTTCATTCGGGCCAACCAGTTCTTGTTCTCTCAATAGTAACATATTTAAGAGTTTCGACTTGTTACAGACTATTCTTCTATGAACCATGAGGGAATGAGTGGGAGAAGCCTCAAGTTTTAAATCGAATAATGGAGAAGGATCTTTACGAATATCCTTGCTGTGGTTGCGTTCCATTTTTTTTGTTTTCTAAGTTGAAGTTACTATTGATTTTGTTGAGGTTTACAAACAAAAATGTATGATTCTTGTTTTTCCTTGCAAAAAAAGACTACAGCACCACAGGTTCCCAAGTTGTCTCCAACCTCAGTACTGATGTGGCTCGACGATGCTTAACTTTTCAAATCGGACGGGATGAAGTGCATTCATCGTGATATGGCCGTAGCCATTCTTTACCTTAATATTTCACTCTTCAACAATATAAGAATTATTCCATAGAAGTATAGGACACGAACAAATACCAAGGCAGTCATTGGTTTACACCTCTCTACTTAAAAATTTCAATATATTTACTCTTTTACTCTTTGTGTGATTCCAAATATTCCTTAATTTTGATCTTAGATGATTGAAGAACCTTATTCAAGTTTTCTCTACCATTAGCATTACAAACATCGTATCTAGTACCAAATGTTTGTTGATTGTGAACCATTGGTTGATGAGGATCCTTAAAGTATGAATGATAATCTCTGTAAACTAGTGAAATCCAGTCGTCACTGAACCAATTCTTAAAGACATATGGATAGAAATAGCCGAATATCTTGTGGTGGGTACGATGGACGAAAGCTTGTGTTAATATTGATCTGTTTCCTTCATCAGTTGGTCCTGTAACACCAAAATTAGATCTGACAGGATTTTTGGCCAGTCTATCAATAAGTGTCTGAGTCCAGCCAGGAGTAATAAACCTAACATCATCATTAAGTTGATAAAAGTAATCGGCACCATCATCAATAGAATGATGGAAAACTGTATTCCAAAGCATTGGAACCCAACCATATGAGTTGATAACCCTAATGATTTGGAAGTGGAAATTGTACTCACTCATCATACTGTTCACTAACTCTTTGAATTGCTTTTGATTTTCAGGTTTATCGTAAACTGGATCACCACGATCAATAGCCAAATAGAGTTTGTAAACATACTTGTCGCCTTCCTCAGTTCCCTTCTTTCCTATTGTGTTTTTGAGAGATGGTAACAAGACTTTGAACAGTGGGTTTTCAGTTACATGGTTGTGTCCCTTTGAAGTTGTTGGTATACCCAATGCAACATGAATTCTCTTATCATCTGGTTGTTTGATGATTCCATTGTCATCCTTTGAAGGTGTAAAGGCAAGCCATGACTTTTGTGGGCTACCTGGTAATTGAGTTCCAGAAAGTATAAAATCTTCTCTATTAATAATGTAACAAGCACTCTCTCCAGGTGGTGTACTAACTAATGACTTGGTAATCTTTGTGATATCCTGACAGAAAACAGATAATTTCAAATCATCTGATAGAGAAATAAACTTATCAGCATCCAAATCCTTCATTTGAATTTGAGAACAATGAGCTCTAGCACAATCATACAATGGTGTATAAATATTCTTATAGGCATAAGAATTGAATTGAATACCATGCATGGCGACATCAAAAGTTGAAGCAATGGCCAGATATTTCTCACTAGACAATGCATCCTTACACTCAGGCGATGCATAAAAACTGCCATGTCTTTCCAAATATTCATCAATGGCATCAACTTCCAACTTTTGTGAAAGATAATAACCTGGTTGAATGTAAACAAACTTTCCCAAACGTTCAACACTATGTTTAAATATCACAGGTTTCCAATATTCTGCAATAATCTTCTCAGTTCTATCAACATTAGTAGAAACTTGATAAATACTTCTAATATCCCAATATTCAACATTTCTCCAAATATGAATTTCACCTTTGGCAGCTTCATCAAGATCCAATCCATAAATATAAATTAATAATTCATATTCATGATAACGATGGATTGAACCAACCAATTGTCTAATTTTCTTATGTACCTCGCCTCCAGTATCAATTAAAACAATTGAAAAATGTTTCAGAACTTTACACGATTGTGCACTGATCTTTAATTCTTCCAATTCCAATCGGGAAATTTCAACTGTATCTTCAATGTTGTTATTTGATGTTGGTGTTGTTGTAGGAGTTGTTGGTGTTGGTGTTGTTGTTGTCGGATTATTTGTCGTTACTTTCGTATTAGAAGTATTCGAACCTCCTAATAAACCAAATGGTTTCTTCTTTAATATATGACTGGAATTCATTAAAATTCCTCCCAAAACTAAAAGACAAATAACAAGACCTCCCCATCTTGCCAGTTTCGAATTAAACATTTTTTTTAAAGATTAATACAAGATGAATTGACAAGTGAAGCGTGGACGTGGCAAGTTTTAACTGTTCACTTCCATTTACGCCCCATTACCTATCGTTATCCCAAAATTCAAAACCAAGTACTATTTAATTATATTTAATTTTTAAATTATTTTCAAATTAATTTAGTAATTTACAATTCGTATGTATTTTTAAAATTGTTGGCGGGAAGAAATAATTATAAAAAAGTTGAAATAACAATAATAGAGAAGATTTGTTTTCATATCCGAGTGATTATAATATGAGCAATAATTTGGCAAGGAGTAATAGTGGAGGAATTGTTTCATCTTCTAATAATAATGGAGTGGATGTATTAATGTTGGGTTTGCAAGGAAGTGGAAAGAGTTTTCTCATTAAACAAATGAAGAGTAGGTTTATATAATAATTGGATTATATTGTTACTTACTTAGGAGTTTGATTTTGAAAATAATACAATTCCGAATAATATTATCATTTATTAATATATTTCAATAATAATTTAATAATAATTAGATGTGATCACCAATAGTGAATTATTAGTGTTTTATGATGGCCTACCAACGAATGGAGTGAATTTGGAGGAGTTAATAATTGGATCTGGAAAGAAAAAGGCTAAGAAGATCAAGATTAGAGAAGTTGGAGGAGGAATCATTCTTACTTGGCATCGTTACTTTGAGGAGTGTAAAGTTATTGTAGTAAGTTTAAATGATCTTTATGGTGCTGAATCAAGTAAAAGTTTGTGATTGATGCTTCCAATTCAATGCAATTATCAGCTTCATGTATTGAATTGTTGAATTTATTGGCAAAACTCAAAGATCAAAAGAATTTCATTGTCGTTTTGAATAAGAGGTAAGATTTCATTGATTTAAGGAAATGAGAAAATTAACAATACTCCAGAGATGCTCCTTGTATTTTCAGCACTCAATTGTTCGAACACTTTATCCAATTCAATCATATTAAGGAAAGTTGTAAACATCTTGAACTTATTGAACTGAGTGCACAATCGGGAGAAAACATTCAGCAATTAATTGATTCCCTCCACAATTTAATTTAAAGTGTAGAGTCTATTTGAAGTCCAGTTGTAAGATTCTTGCGTTTAATCGGATTGTTAGGAAGGGAATTATGTAGATAGCATATTTTACTGAGGTTTTCCTTTGTATCAACATCAGCCTGATGTGGAATAGTAGGTAGTAGCACATTGACGCGACAATCAAACTGGATATTTCACAAGAGTTCAACGTTGAGAGCACGATTTCACACGCAACAATTGTGCGAGTGTGCTGATAATGAATAAGTTTAACCTTAGAAAAAAAAGTAGTACAATCATTATGATGCATGGTCATTTCGATTCCTCCTCTCTGTGGCACTGTAATTTCAATCCTTACTCGGAAAACTATAATGATATTTACCCTAAATTATTGGAACAATATGATATAGAAAGGGCTACATATGAAAACTTTGTTGGCGAGGTGAATAAGCTTATCAAGTCCCTGAAGAGGAGATTAACACCAAGTCCTCTCATTAAATATATTACAATTGTGCATATTATATTAAGTATTTTAACATTAGGACTGTGGTTAGTGGTATTTGGTGTGTGGTATCTAGTTAATAATTTGCTAACTCAAAGAAAGGCAGTTAAGGAAACAGATAAAATCAAGTATGATATTGAAAGACTAATCGCTAACGCAAATTCTATCATCTTTCATCCAAAGGGATTGGATGTAATCACAATATTTGATATTGAGAAGGAAAAGAGAACTGGAGTTGAAAGCTTTTTGGAATCATACATTCTCATTCAAACATGTAAATCACAATCAACAACATCCGATCCAGAAATTCCAACAGTTAGAGCAAATCCAGGTGCTGTGAATGATCATCATCACGATGAAGAAAATGGAGATTATTATTACTATAAGTAATTCATCACAACAATGATGACAATGTTGGAGTGAACATTATTCATCATCACATTAAAACATTTAAAGTGATGGATAATGGGACGATAACTTGATCTCAATAAAAATTGTATTATGATTTAATATCTTATTATTGCTTTGCTTGTTATTATTACCTGGATTGGAACGAATGTTAGAGGAGAAAAATTGAAGGAAACAAGGGACAGTTTAGGTTGCCAATAACAATTTCTCAACTTTTGGCATCAATCTCCTTGGATTGTTGTTTGTAACTTACAGTAACTTGAGGACATATGAGATGTCAAACAAATCAATTTAACTTTACAACCATACTATTGTCTTAAAGTGCAAACTCTGGAATCAAAACATGGAAAATCCATAACTTGAAATTTGGGTTTATCTCAATCTTGTTGGATAGTCACTGAAACCGAGGAGAAATCCAAAATTCTTCCTTTTAATGTTATAACTTTGTAATCGAATTATCTTTCGTACAGCCATGTATGGATTGTAATTGGATCCAATACACTAATTCAGCATGACAATTGTTAAAACCAACCTATGACACGTTAGTCTTATCATGTTTTATCACTGAAATTTGTTGGTGTACAGTAATATCTTCTGTCATCAGAGCGCAGTTAGTATTAGTATGAAAGTACGATTTATTCACACCAAGAGTCAAATTGTGTTAAAAAATTGAAAAAAACAAAATGCAAGGCTACACACTCTCATTCATCTTAATATGCCTTCTAGTTGTGCATTGTGTATCACATGTGGTCACATGTTATGACCCTCAGTACAAACTTGCCACACCTATTAGTGGTATTCAACAATCATACTATGCTCATTGTGGTTCAGGTGGAGAAATCTACGTTGCACACACAGTAAAAAGCTATGTGTTTGTCCAGTATCCAAATGGTACATCTGTTGGGTTGGCAGGACAATTTAATTCTAGAGGATATTCAGGTGATGGTGGTCTTGCAATCAATGCTAAACTTAATTCACCAATGGGTCTTGGATTCAGCAAGGATGGTGATACATTCTTCACTGAAAATATCAATAATATTGTTAGAAAGGTCGACAAGAATGGTATAATTTCAACATACGGTTCAGCATTCTCTCCAGTGAGCTTGACAATGAGTGAAACTGATGATGTGTTGGTTGGTACTGACTACTCAATCAAGCAAATATTCAAGAATGGAACCAATGTTCGCATTGCTGGAGCATCTTATGGTTATGGTGGCGATGGCTCGCTTGCTAAAGATTGTAAAATTACATCTCCAAGAGGTATCACTGCTGCAATTGGATCAATCTACTTTGCAGATGCATTCAATCATAGAATTCGAAAGATTGATAAGGATGGAATAGTTACAACTATTGCTGGCACTGGTACTCTAGGTTTTAGTGGTGATGGTGGTTTGGCAGTCAATGCACAGCTATATACTCCTGCTGGTTTAGATGTCCTGCCAACAGGTGTTGTTTTCATTGCTGATGTCAATAATCACAGAATTAGAAGAGTGTCAAAGGATGGTATTATAACAACAGTGGCAGGAACTGGTACTTCTGGAACTAGTGGTGATGGTTCTCTTGCTACATTGGGGAGAATATATGGACCTTCAAGTATCTCAATATGTCCCACTAATGGAGAAATCATTTTTGCAACCCAATCTGAGATTCGAAAGCTTATTCCATTTTGTGATCGATTCTCTTCTTTCAATGTATCAACACACACTTGTGAATGTTGGAGTGGTTATCATGGAGCTTATTGTAACTCATTTGAATGTTATAACATTCCTTCAAATCAGTCAAATGTTTGTTCTGCTCATGGGCAATGCTCATCCAGAAATAATTGCACTTGTGAGGAGGGCTACTATGGAAATCAATGTGAAATGTATGAATGTTATGGAATTAAGAAGAATTCTTCATCTGTTTGCTCTTCAAGAGGTGTATGTACCTCACCAAACTATTGCTCATGTAGTGGTGGATATTATGGAAATCGATGTGAAATGCATGCTTGTTTTGGTGTAGAGAAGAATTCCTCATCTGTTTGCTCTTCACGTGGAAGTTGTGCATCTCCAAATAATTGCACCTGCATGAAAGGATATTATGGAGTCAGCTGTCAAAATTTCGATTGCTTTGGAGTCAAATTTGATAATAGTTCAGTTTGCTCTTCTCATGGTAGATGTGCTTCCGCCAATAATTGCACATGTCATGATGGTTATTATGGAAATCAATGTGAAATGTATGATTGTTTTGGAATTAAGAAGAATTCTTCATCTGTTTGCTCCTCAAGAGGTGTATGTACCTCACCAAACAATTGCTCATGTATCAACAGTGCTTATTATGGAAATCAATGTGAAAGTTTCGATTGCTTTGGAGTCAAATTTGATAATAGCTCAGTTTGCTCTTCTCATGGTAGATGTGCTTCTGCTAATAATTGCACATGTCATGATGGTTATTATGGAGATCAATGTGAAATGTTTGATTGTTTTGGAATTAAGAAGAATTCCTCACAAGTTTGTTCTTCAAGAGGTAATTGCCTTGCCCCAAATCAATGTTCGTGCAGAGAAGTGGAGGGTTATTTTGGAGAGAATTGTCAGCTATTCAAATGTAAAGAAATACTACATAACCACTCATCAGTTTGTTCTCAAAATGGTAAATGCATAGATGTAGACGAATGTAAATGTAATGAAGGATATTCTGGAAAGAATTGTGAATTTACCACATGTTTTGGAATTGAACAATACTCCACACATGTTTGTAATGAAGGAAATGGTACTTGTCTATCATTCGATACTTGCAAGTGCAACAATATTTCAAAGTGGATGGGAGAATCATGTAATGTGACCTTTTGTTTCGATAAGTTATCTAACGATTCAACAGTTTGCAATTCCCAGGGAGAATGTGAAAATTTCAACACTTGCAAATGTATGAAAGGCATTGTGGGAGAACAGTGTCAGTACAGATATCTCACTAATTCTTCCATGTTGTTGCAATTCAATGCTTCGGTTGACTATGTTCAATTTATCACTTCATCGCTTTCCTTCAGTATTGTACAAGACAACTTCTTGGGCTACTTCAATTCCAGTGAGCAGATCGAATTAGTTATTGCTTACTATATTGATGATCAATTTTTGTCATTCCATCAGTTTCCATTGCTTTCATCAAACTTTACAACAAGTATTCCTATCGGAGTTACAGTTGGAAAACTGACTGCATTATCATATCTAATTTTCAAAAATCAAACAATAATCAGTGATTCCGTTCAAACTACTTCTCCAATTTCTATTCATAAGTATTCGAATCCTTCTAGAACTATAGTAGTTTCAATCCCATCAACCTCTGAGGGAAGAAATGATTTTGCAAAGGAAGAATTAATGAGTGGTGGGGCCATTGCAGCTGCTGTGGTTGTTCCAATAGTTGTGGTTTCAATTCTTGCACTCATAATTATCCTTATTGTCATATTAGTTGTGGTTTTAATGAAAAGGAAATCCAAAGCTAGACAACCATCCAATCTCAAAATGTGGAAATGGTGGAAGGTTTGTAAATTGAAACATTTTGAATAAAGTATGATATATTCTCTTTTCAAGTGTTTATCAACTTGAAATAATACTAATTAGTTGGAGAATGTAATCAGTTTCAAGGCTTGATACACCTGCCACCAAGAAATTGCAACAGTTAGAGCAAGTCCAAGTGCTTTAATGATCATTATCATGATGAAGAAAATGTGGATTACTAAATAATTCATCATCATGATGAAGATATCCATGTCGGATCCACATTATTCATCATCATCATTAAAAATCACATTTAAAGCTGATGGATAACTGAGACTGCAACCTGACAATATGATTCATAATGATTACATGTTTTGTTATTGTATTATCTATTCTTCATGATACTTGTTCCATGATGAAATGCTTGGATATTTATGGTGATTGTCTCTCTTATTGATGGTCCTATTAGAATGCTTTTAAAAAGGCTGTAAAATTCTAGAAAAAAAAGTTCTTTCAACATCAACAACAACAACACCACACTAAAAAACACAATTGCAGCATCAGCAGTTGAACTGAAAAAATTCATCATCATCATCATTAAAAAATGTCTTACTTACAACCAACAGGCCACAACATGAATATGGTTTTACCACCCTTTGACCCTGATGATATAATATATGTTTTAAATGCTGCTACACCAACATTTGATATCCCGGATTCAATGTCAATTCCACAGCTACCATCACCATCATCAAGTGATAAATCTAGTAATTCTATTGGTGGTATAAATTCTAGTGGTAGTAGTAGTACAAATAATCAAGTTACAGCAGTACCTACTGAAAGGAAGAAAAAATCATCAGATGGTCTTGTTAGAAAATTATGTTGTTTGTGCGAAAATGAAAAGGGACATCCAAATGGTTTTCTTGTTGCAACAGATCAAATTAAAAGACTACCTAGTAATTTGAGCTTTATGGTTTCCGATAAACACCTAGACTATCTTAAAAAACAAAGACAAGCAAAGAATATTTGTTGTGATCAATGTTGGGAAACTAAAATTCAACCTATAATTGGTGAATTTCCTTCTGATCCTAGTAGTAGTAATGTAAATTTAATTTCCAATAATTATTCCGAAGAGAATGATAATAGAAGAAAAATAACTTCACCTAAGTCAAAACAAAAAACACCAAAGAAGAAAAAATCAGTACTTTTACCCCCTCCAGAAGCCACATCATTTGATCAAGTATTTGATAGATCAATTCCAGAAAGAAAGAAGTTTTTAAGTCAACACGTTCACCCTGTATTGTTAAATGATATTTGTAAAGGAAATAAGGAAGCATATCAAACACTTCTTGAAGATTTATCACTAAGTCCACATTTTTTGATTCAGAATTATAGATTGGAATCATTACTTAAACCTGTAAGAAATGTAAACAGAAAGATAACAAAATCCCACATAACACGATATATTTTAAAGAAGAGAAATGAAAATGGAAAATAATCCACAATGCACAACACGAATTTGTAATTCACCACAAATGTACCACTACTATTTACCTTCTTCCGATGAATATATTTCCCGCCATCCACAACAAATTATCCCAGCCAATATCCACTCCTCTCACTGATACACAAATATACAAAGTTCCTGATGTTTCAAAAAATAAAAATATTAAATAACAAATTATTAACAATTTAAAAAATAATTTAATAATCAGTCAAAGTTGGGAAAAGAGGAAGAGAATTTTTGAAATTGAATCTATCTGAAACGAGAATGGATTTTCTTTCATCTTTGAATGTTGCAACATTTTCATATGATTTAGCATCAGAACTAGCAAAGAGAAGGAATGAAGCTCTCTTGAATTTTGATCCACTAGGAATCAAATAATCATTATACAAATCAATAAGGTGTTGCTTTGTAAATTTCTTAAGAGTTTCAACTTTTCTTTCTCTTCTATCAAACTTGTATTGTTGATTTGAGATTTCAGTCATTAATCTGGCTGATTCAATTTTCATCTTCTTTTCCTTTTCCATTATCTTTGTAATTAAGGAATTGATAATTTCTTGAAGATCTTGTTCTGTGATTGCAGCCAAAATTTCTCCAAAGCTTTCCATAAATGTATCATTTTCTGTGAGAATGTGCTTTGGATCATAGGTTGGTGATTGTAAAATGCAACTGAACGAGCAAACGTTATGATCAAATCTAACTCTAGAGTGAACAATATAACCCAATTGCTTTTCAGTACGCAAATAACTATAGTATGGTGTAGAAACAATTTGATTAAATAATTCAGCCAACTTGGTAGAGTTAATAAAATTAATAAATATCATTCAACTTACAGTATCTAATTCAAAACTTCTTAAACCTAGTTGGTAAACAATTTCAAGACCATGATTTGGATTTGATGGATTATAACTTAAAACTGGAACTAGAATATCAGTACCAGCTGGCAGTTGAACAACATATTCTCTATTTTCTTGACATGGAAGTGGTACACTAACTGTGGTACTTCTATTTTTGTAAAGAATATTTTCAGTTTCCATTGAAATTATTTCTGCTTCTTCCTTTGTAAAGTTACCATGAACTAACAATTCAACTCTCAATGTTGTCATCCACATTTGAACAAAATTATAGAAACTTTCAAAAGTGATAGAGTCAACAACTTGAATGTAATCAAGAGCACAGAATTTTCTTTGATACATGAATCTAATACTTTCAATCATGGCGTGTTCATATGGTTGAGAGAATGGGAAATTCTTGTAGTTTCTAGAAAGAAGCTCCATAATTACATTAAATCTTTGTTCAGAAAGAAGTTTCTTATCAGCACAGTCAACCATAGTTTGCAAAACCTTGTTATTAACTTGCAAGAGTTTGTCATTAAAACCAATTACAATAACGTTAATACCATTTGGATTGAATGAGATGGTATATTGAATTCCTGCAACTTGAGCCAAATAAGCTTCTTCATTCAAATAATCCATAACAAGTTCTGCAAATAATTCTGCTTGAATAACAGTTCTTGGATCTGCTTTAGTTTGAGGAAGAATAATATTGTAAATTAAACTACCACGAGGAGTTCCGAAATAATTATCTTGTTTGAACCAAGTTTTGATTTTAGAATCATCAGTAATGAGAACAGGAGGTTGACTATTTTCTGCTTGGTCAATAACACCCTTGATTGATAAATCTTCAGGAATGAATGGATTTCTTGGTGGGAAATCCAATTCAGGTGTTACGTGTTTAACATTGGAGAGGTGTTCAATCCAATCTTTTTCAATATGTTCTACACTGTACTTGGTTCCATACCACTTTTCTTCAAGGAAATTAGTATCATCAAAGCTATTCTTTTGATAATAAATGTTAAAGTTATTGGCCTTGAGTTGTTGCATGAATTCAATGATTGCAACTTCATTGTATTCAATGAGATGAGCTCCAGAAATAACATCTTTTGGCAAATACTTGGTCAAATTTTGAGACAAATCACTTGCGCATTGCATTGCACTTGGGAATTCAAGATTTTGCAATCCAATTTCAGCCAAATGAGTAATTTCGTCAAATACCCATTTTTGAACTGGTTGACTTCTTACCAAATCAATGAACTCAAAGAGCTTTTCTACAATTTCTTTGATATGCGATTCACCTTCTGATGTTAATTCTATAGTAACAGAGTAAAGAGTGAATGATGTAAAGGAGTCAATTTCTTGATGAACTCCTCCAACTCTAAGGAAAGGACCAGCAGATAAACTACTACTCCATCCAAGTTTTTTCAGGTATGAAAACAATGACCCCTTTCCTTCATGGCCAAGTAAATGGGTGATATACTTGTCAGGTTTGTACTTGTAAATCATATTTCTTCCCTCAACATGATCAGATTTCATTGTAATTGGGAATAAAACTAGTAATTCTGTAATATCGGAAATGGTCTTGGTTCTGATAAACTTTGAAATTTGTTCCTTTTCGAATGGCTTAACATCTTTAGGATAAAAGTGATGGGTTTGTGAACCCATGTTCTTGATTTCACTAAATTTGGTGACAGCCCATTCTTCAAGTTGTGAAATTGGTTGATTTCCAAGAATACAAAGTTTCATTTGATTACTAGAGTAATACTTTGAATGGAATTCCATCAAGGCATCCCTAACATTCATATTTCTTTCCTTAGGTGTAGTATCCAAAGTTTCCACACAACCTGTTGCGAATTTTGAAAATGGATGTTGAGAATTTGAATTAGATTTTAAAATTTGATATTGTCTCCAATGATCTTCATTCAAATTTTTCTTATGTTCACTGTCCACAGCAAGAATTTCTCTTCCAGTTGCACTTTCAGTAAAAGATGGTGCAATGAAAAATTGTGCAAACATATCCAATGCCTTTTCCAATTGTCCACTTTGAACAGAAAAGTAAAATCCTGTTGTTTCTGTAGAAGTGCCTGCATTTGTACTTCCTCCATTCTTTTTAATAAATTCTTGATATTCTCCTTCTTGTGGATATTTAGATGAACCTAAAAAACACATATGTTCACAAAAGTGAGCCAACTATATAACTTTAAAAAGGCTCCGAATCTCATAATAACTTACTCCAGGAAAATCAGCAGGATCGGAAAAGTGTCCAACTTTAACATCCATAGCAGCTGCAGATGTTTGTGATTCACTATCACTCACCAATAAGACTTCCAATTCATTCACCAATTTCAAGACTTTATACTCTCTTGTATCGAGTTTTGGTTTGACAATATCTACAATGGTTTGCATTTTCCGATACTACTAATGCTAATACTACTGATAATAATAATAATTATTCAGGATTCTTTTTAGAGAGGAGAGGAAGTGGATGACGACACACAAAAGATTCGTTGTGCCGGTTTTGCAAAAAGAAATTTTACGATTTTTTTTGCTCTGGAAAAAAGAATTTATTTTTATGATGGATTTCGTTTTATGGGTTTTTTTGTAAGAGCGAGTTTGATAGCATGTGGTGGAGGAAGAACAAGAGTTCATGTAGTGGAATGAACATTGTTAATAATTGAGAAGAGAGTTGGTCTATTGATAGAGTTCAAATGGTTTTATTCAAATTTGAATTGGCTAAGATATAAGAAATTTTAGTGATTGCAAAATATTGAATGATATTGGGAAGCAAACTTCCAAATCTCAATCTCATAACATTTTAGAATGAGAACAACCAGCAGTATTCTGATTCTAACCTTTTTGAGAGCACTGGTTGATGTTTTTCATTTCAAACAACATTTGACATTCTCTTATTGATAACTAAACATTGAGCACTATTTACGGAGACAAATTCTTTTAAGGGTTTCAAAATTATGAATACCAACTTAATTGTTAATGAAATCTTCTCTGAGAATCCTATTAAATATTTTCAGATCTAATAACAAAGAGTAAAACAAATTGACTATCCAATAAAAATTCTGAACAAGTGGGATATAATACAAGATTTATTTTCAATGGTTCATTCTCATAATATTATGATTAACAACCTCCTCTCAATCTCAATACTAAATGTACAGTTGAATCCTTTTGAAGATTGTAATCACTAATTGTTCTGCCATCTTCTAATTGTTTTCCTGCATAAATCAATCGTTGTTGATCTGAAGGAATACCTTCCTTATCAAATATCTTTTGTTTCATATTCTCAACAGTATCATTTGATTCCATTTCAATAGTAATTGTCTTTCCAGTTAAGGTTTTTACAAAAAGTTGCATTCCTCCTCTCAATCTCAATACCAAATGAAGTGTGGAGTCTTTTTGAATGTTATAATCATTAATAGTTCTGCCATCTTCCAATTGTTTACCTGCATAGATGAGTCTTTGTTGTTCTGGTGGAATTCCTTCCTTATCTTGAATCTTTGACTTGACGTTTTCAATTGAATCATTAGATTCAACTTCCAATGTGATGGTTTTACCAGTGAGTGTCTTGACAAATAATTGCATTGTGTTTGTTGTTTTGTTTTTCTTATTGTTTTTCTTGAATTCAAAGCACTTCCTCACTTTTTATACTTGTTTTTGGAGTGTATTTTTAGCAAATAGTTCGTATGTAAAGAAATTCTTTCAATGAACTGATTTTTGTTTCTGGACACAAACCTGGTTCATGTTATGTAATAATTGAGTAACTCAGTGCTTGTTTGTTGCTCATCCTCATAGAAATTTATACATGAATCAGTTGAACATCAGTTGCAAGAACTGGTAGATGACATTAAGCAAACAACAAGAAAACCATTATCGTTGTGTTCTCCACCATTTTCTCAAACCTGGTATTCAAACCTTTTTTAAAAATTAGATTTTGAGAAGAAACAATTGGATTGACGCCAAGAGCTTGAATTGGCTTTTGTAAACTGTTCATTATTAATTTTTTGAAATTGAGGTTCAATTTGAACATTTTCATTTTGCATTCATTGAACTGTGCACTTAAAATTAGAAATAAAACAAATCCAGAACAAAAAGATCAAAACAAAACATTCAATTAAAATATCATGAATTCATCAACTAGTAACAACCCAACTTCTGCTGCTATCAATACTTCAACAACATCCACAGTGAAACCATCTTGTTCACATTTGGCTACCTATGGAGGTGATTTGTCAACGGGAAGAATTGGAATATCATGTGGTGCATTTGATACTCCATTCTTTCAGGAAATGTTGAAGAGAGAAAGAGAAGAAAGAGAAAAGGAGAAGCATTAAAGTGTTTCGAATGATCAGTTTTTGTAAATATTATTAGAAATGTAAATAAAAGAAGCCCTAACTGTTCACTATCATTTGTAATCATTTGTATTGTTACAATGTGATCAATTTTGTCTGAAAGAAACGTTTCGAATAATTTAATCAAAAAGAAACTTTAGTTTGAATTCCCAAAATCAAGTTTTATACCTGATTTTAATCTCAAAAATTGTTAATTCTCTGTTTGATAATCTTGGTTTGGATCATAATTATGAAATTGAACTCCTTTTTTCGCCTTTGAATTTCCTGATTGAAAAGAAAGAATGGAAGAATATGGAACATCATTCTTCTTTCTTTTGGTTTCCTTATTTGTGTTATCTTTTGATTTTCTCTTTTTAGGGGCTGGCATTTCACTTGTTGAAGTTGAAGGTTGAGGTTGTTGTTGAATTGTATTTGAGGAGTTTACAATAGTATTATTGCTATTCGAAACTGTATTGGATGTTAATAAACTAAGAAAGTTTGTGGTAGAAGAAGCACTGGAGCTTTCATTTGAATTGTTAGAAATGAATTGTGATGAATTGTTGTCATTAAAGTTGGAAAGATTAATCACGTTAGAAAAAGTTGAAGAATTGGATGCAATATTATTCGAAAGTTGGGAATTATTTGCTTTCAAAACGGAGGAAGAAGTGGTAATGGTGGTTGCAGGAATGTTTTGATTCATTAATGATTGGTGGGAAGCATTTGGTGAGGAGGATTGAAATTGTTGAGGATTGACCAAACCAATATTCGAAGATTGTAAATGATTAGTTAATGAATAAACAATCGAATCCACATCCACAATTGGAGAATTTGTTTGTTGTTTAGCAACATCTTGTTGAAGATTGTGCATGTCAATATTCGAAACTAATTGATTCATCACCACATTCATTCTCTGATTATTATTTGGTAGCTGTTGTTGTTTGAGTAAGTCACCAAATGTTTTATATCTTTCCAATCCTTCAACCAATAATTCTTCCATAGATTCTTCCTTCATGAGTTGTGTAGAAGATGATGACGATTGAATGTTTTGAATCAGGTTTGTACCTGGTTGTTGATTCAAGGTATTTGCATTCAGCAACATGTTACTTCCCTTGCCACCACCAGTAAAGATAACAGGAGTTTGTTGTTGAGTGGAATTATTGGTTGTGTTGGATGACATGTTAATCACTCGATGTTGCAAAACTGTATGGTGTTGTTGTTGTTGTTGTTGAGGAGGAGTAACAACAGACGAAACACCATTCATTGCATTATGATTGAAAATGGTTTGAGGAGTTGTTGGTTTGTTGCCATTGTTGGAGTTTTCATTCACATGATTCATTATTTGCATGTTGTTGTGATTTGTGCTGCTGTGGAATTGTTGCTGCTGATTGTGGAGTGGTTGTTGCTGTTGTTGGTTATTGCTTAGGGAAAATATGGATGTCGTGTTGGTGTTGTTGGTAAATTGTTGTTGAGGTGTTGTTGCCATTTTTCTTTGTTTCTCATAAACTAATGGGATTGATTCGTTATGAAGGCAAAATCCTATGAATGATACATGTTGCTGGCCAGCACGATATGAAGTGATAATCAACCGGATGATTTTTGCTCAAACTTTACTTTTTGGCAATTTGATTAGTGACAAATGTTTTAGAATGGTAAGTCAAAGGGCCATTTATAAAAAAAATCACCGTAGTAAATTTTGAACTATGGACAACCAACATTTGTACTTGTTGACAGTCAATTGAAACAAGATTATATTGTTAATTTTGATTCTCAGACTTATCTTCCTTTTCTGAATCCTTAATTTCATTTTGTTTAACAATTGTTGATTTGAATAATTGTGTCATCTTTTCAACTCGTTGTTCTGGTGTTAAATTTTCATCTGCATGTTGATAATCTTTGCCTCTTATTATCCTTCTAATCACATTTTTCAAATCCAAAACAGTTTTAATATCGAAAACAAAGTAACAAATCAAAATAAAGATAATAGCAGCGGCAACATTCAATAATGTTCCATAGACAAGTGCGAGTGATGCTAATTTATAACCTAATACTCTAGCCTTTAATGATTCTTCTGGACTTAATTGAGGAATATTTGGATTATTTGCATCACCGTCATCGGAACGTCGTTTAAATCCGAACGAAGATCCAGAGGCTTTGAAAATCATTGACATGGCTTGTTTTTCAGAATATAATTGTTTTTCCAATTCTTTAATTTTACGTTCTTCTTCTGCTATTTCTTGTCTAAGTTCTTCTTCAGTTTTTGATGATTCCGATGTTGTTGTATTATTACTATTATTACTACTAGATTGATTTGAATTTAATGATTGTTTTGCGAATAAACATGAAGAAAATTGATGATCCAAGCCTTTGTGATTAGCGATCACAGACAGAAAATTGTTATTATTTAAACTGGTACGGAAATAATTAAAAGTTCCTGATGACAAAAGTCTCCTCGATGAAAGAATAGATTGTTTTAACATTTTTTTAAAAATTCAAACTTTAAATATTTAAATACTTTAACATTTAAAGTAATAATAAATATTATAACATTACATTAATATTAACTTTCAATACTTATTGAAAGATACTATTATAAAAATTAAGATGACATGGCAAATCTAAAATTAAAAAAATGTTTCTACTCAAGAAAGGCTTGTTAGTGAATGACGATAATGATCATCAATCTTCCGATCCAAATAATTTCTTCCTGAGTCTAAATAATAGTACTACCAATAATTCTTCTCTTTTAAATAATAATAATATTGTAGATTGCCTGGAAGACCATACCAATATTATTTCGGATCAAGATTTTAGGAAAATTGTAAATTTCAGAAGGCTGTTTGAACACATAAAGGAAGGAATGGAGAGTTTTGAAAATGTTTTGCAATTGCAAAAGTTATTAACGTTTTGTTCTGATGCAAGGGATTTATTAATTCATATTGAAAATCCATTCATCAAAGCCTATGGAGTGGATGCTTATAATCAAGTGGAGGAGGAATTTAATTTAGTGAATGAAAGAATTCAAAAACTATATCAATCAAAGAAACAATTTAAATATGTAGAGTTACCTTCTCTGCCTGAAACTGATTCACTTTCAAAGATTGTATCCAATATTCAAAAACATTTAATTGAACAGAAAAATCAAGAATCATCACTTTTGGATGAATTTGGAGAATTGAATGAAGATGATGATTTACAAGCCAATGAACAGGAAGAGGTCGATACTCAACAGAAAGAACAGGAAAAAACCAAGGAAGAACTTTCCAAATTAACATCCATGTTGAAAGAAAAAGCTCAACAAGTGAATGAATTTATCAAATCAGATGTAGATTCCATAAAGAGAAAGAGTGTAATATTGGAGAAGAGCAAATCATCACTGGATAGAGCTCAAACTGATTTGAATCAACAAATTTCACTTGCCAAGACCTATCTCTATTCACAAATTACCTTCATCGTGGTTGTTTTAATTTCCTTTGTATTTATGCTACTTTTAATAACTGTAATCCCAAGAATAATATAAAATCAATAATATTAAAGATTAAAATATTTTACAAAAGTTCGAAAATATTAGAAAAAAAAATGTCGCAACA
The DNA here is from genome assembly GCF_000004985.1 of Naegleria gruberi. Classification (NCBI taxonomy): domain Eukaryota; phylum Heterolobosea; class Eutetramitea; order Acrasida; family Naegleriidae; genus Naegleria; species Naegleria gruberi. The sequence continues at coordinate 366,476 of NW_003163320.1, read as the reverse complement.
AGAATCGTCATCGGTCCGTCTATCCTCTGGTTGGTGTTCTAAAATATGCGATCAAATTGCCTCCAATATTCCATTTGATTTAATTGACCATCCAATTGTTCAAGTAATTGATTATCCAATTTTATCTAAAGATCGGGTTCATATTTTTGCTACAGTTAGTGATAGTATTTATTGTTTACCGATTGTTATTCAATCCAATATGAGTACTCGTTTAAAATACAAGGATTGTATCCGATTGTTATCGGGTTATTCCATGTTTGATCAATCGAACAAGAGGTAGGAATTAATCTTTTATTCATATTTACATTTAAAGTGTTTTGAAAGTAACAAGTTTGGAGTTTGTCTCTACGAATGATTCTTCAATTTATGGTTTTCCAAAACAAATTCCTTTGCATCATTCGTACAAAGCCAATCATTTAGAATTCGAGATTAATCCTATTGTGAAAGAAGGTATTACAAGTCATACTTATTCACTCAATGACAGACATTTATTTTGTCTTTCATCTTGGAATGGTATGGTAAGTGTTTTTAGATTATTTAAACTTGTTGACAAATAATTAAAGACATTTCTTGGAAAAATGGATGAAAATAATTTGGAATTGGCCAATTTTAATCATTCTTTACCAGTAATTAATTCAGTAATGGATGCAAATAACGTTGTATATAGTAGTACAATAGATGGAAAAATTCATTCTATTGATTTTGTAAAACAGACTTGTAATAATGACATCTGTGGTGGTGATAAGACCCTCCGTCCTGGAAAAATCAAATATTGCCATTCCCTGAATACTATTATATCAAACCCATTCGATGGATCAGCTTTTATATCGTATGATATCAGAAACATTCATGAAGGAGTCACTTTGCCAATGCATAATGCATCTGTATTCGATATTAATTTTCCATTTATGGCTACTTGTAGTGGTAAAACTGTTAAAATATATGATATGACAAGAGATAAGGAGATCTATTCAGCTGAAATTATTGGCGTCTTTGGATTTATTACAACAGTTAATTTCAAAAACGATCCAGAGAGAGGCATAATTTTGGGAACAACTGGAGGTCAAATTATTTTACATAATTTGGTCAATTTTCATTTTGAATCCAATGAATATCTTTCAATATTTAAAAGTCCATCAGGCTACCCTCAAAACCATGTATATCCTGTAAATAGTGTTGATATAATTGATAATAATTATTTATTTATAACAGGATGCAATACTTGCAAAGTTGTAAATTTAAAACAATCAAGAGAGTTATTTCAAATCAAACCTAAAAATAGTGAAACAACGCAAATATGTAGTTTTGGAGCTGTTAACCATGACAAATCATTATTTTCATTTGGAATGACAACCAACCTTTATCAGAGTGTAGATACTATTGGTCCACCTGCTAAACTTGGCTTTTATAAACTAGATGATTTGAAAGAGATGTCAAGGTATGGATTATCATCTGCAATTTTCTCTATTCAAGATCCAGAGAATCCAATTACTTGCGATTTTGATAAGAATATTCGTAGAGAAATAATTGTTTCTGAAATGTCTAAAATGCCAAACACCAATTATTTTGACATGTTAAAACGAAGAAAAGCAAGTAGCAATATTGTAAAGCAAGCTTATAGGTTTGATTTACCGAACGAACTTGTTGGAAAAATTATTGAATATATAGAAACTCGACATTATCCAACAATTTCATCTGTTAACAGACAATTCAGAGAATGCTTATTCGAGAAGAAATCCATCACAATTCCACTACTTTTTGATAGGAATTTCTTTACCAAGTTTTTGAATGAATTCAAGAATTTACAGACTATTACCCTGAAAGGAGAGGCAGTCAGATGTATCAAAGCCCTGACTACAAAAGTCAAATCCAACCTGAAAACTCTGGTGGTTATATCTCCATCTACATTTTTATGTCCAACAATCAAGACAAATTGGTTTTTCAAGGGACCTAATTTGGAGAGTTTGATAATTTATAATTGTAAAAAGTTGAAAATAACTTCTAGATATCCAAACTCATCTCTCAAAAAACTTCACATTATTAATTGTGGCATTATAGGAATGTTTGAGTGTTATAGCTCTATCACAGATTTAGATATTTCAGGATCCAATATTGATTCACCTAAATTACACACCTCATTAAGAAAGCTTAAATTGAGTGGAAATGACAACCTAGATCAGTTTGAACACTTACATTTAATAACGCATCTCTGCCTTTCTGTTGAAAGAGTTATTCCAGAGTTAACACTTCCACAATCAATCCAATATTTAGATATTTCAGGATGTAAAATTGTAAAAATCCTACCAAGACTTCCTAATTTGACTCATCTAGTAATGGATAGATCTGATGTAAAGGTTGATTTTGAAAATTTGGGATCTCTTGTTCACCTATCAATGAAATACATCTGCAATACTGAACCTCTTGCAGTGGTGATCAGAAACAAAACACTTTCTTCAATATCAATTTTTGGATCCAACATTGAATCATTTAACATTGACTGCCCTTTATTGACCTATCTCAATGTAGGAAGCACGTGTATTAAGGATGATCAATTGGGCAATTGTTTGAATAAGCATTTTGGGCTTAAATATTTGCACACTCCAGATTGTATATTTATTGAAAATCCATTGAAATCTGTAGAAACTATTTTGGATTCATTATGCTTGTGGAATTCAACAAGATCAACTGTAGACTTTTCACAAGTTGATCTCACTAAGATTCCCAACATTAAAATTCAATGTTAACCGAATGTTTGATAAATTTATTTTGAGTTGATGAAGGATGATATCTTATTGGCAAGGAATTTCTTTTCTCTTTCATTTGAAATAGACCATGATTGTAACTTTGTGTTAACCACACTAGAATATGGAGATTTTTCTAAAACATTAATGAAATTAGAGTTTGAAAATAACAATTGTATGAATTCCATGTAAGGCTCGTTCTTTTCTATGAGTTCAATATTATCAGTGTTTGATTTGGATTTGAGTGATGTTTGACAATTTGAAAGTAAAACTTCAAGAATATCAAAATTAATATTTGCCACTTTCTTTGCTGTAGAATCTACAATAAACATTTCCAAATTCTCCTCTTTTCCATTTAAAACTAAATAGCTAATATTATTAATAATCTCTGGATGATGTGTCAAATGTTTAAGGAATGAATTCAAAGTAACGAAAGCCAATTTAGAGAGATCATTTTCTTCCTCATTGACTTTTTGTTGATAAATTTGTCCAATAGTTTCAGTCAATTGATTGGTACTAACCAATTCCAATAAACATTTACAAGTTTGCAACGTTCCAAACTCTTGAATAAAAGTGCCTGAATTAGCAACTCTAATACTCGTTCTCAAAGTAGCCATCACATTTTCCAAATGAGTTCTATGTGTTAACTTTTTACTTTCATCAAAAACACTCAAAAAGAGTTGTGTAAGAGTCTTACTATCTCTGAAATAGTAAATCAATGAATCTTTCAATGCACCTTCAATTTCTGGAGCCCACTATTTCAATAAAATCAGTCAACCCTCACTCTGTTAAAAAACTTACCAACCAAGCCAAGTGATAAACCATAATACCAAAGAACAAGGCACTAAACAATCCAACCCATTTGAAGAATTCTCTATTCCTTTCCTTTCTTCTTTCCTTTTCTTGTTTCTTATTATGTGCAATTCTTTGTTCTTGTTCCAACTTTTTTCTCTCCAAAGCAGCTTTCAATTGTTCTTGTGTAATTTTCATTTCTGGTTCCGAAGATGACAATGAAGAATGAACAATTTGTGAGAGTTTTGAAAAGTCTCTATGATTTCCTTGTTGCACCAATCGATTCATCATCATCATCATTACAATTCCACTACTGTTATTATTCAATAAGGAGCAACATGATGCTCTTCCTGTTGCTGCTCTTGCAACTCTCAGTGATTTATTAACAAGACTTGTTTGCATTTTCTTCTGTTGTTGTTGTTTGATATTTCGCCATCTTCTTGAAGAGGCGGCCAAAAATCATGCCATTCAAAAAAGGCGAAAAACGAATTGTTGTGAACAAGTTGATTGAAAATAGCCACCACTATTGTGTTTCCACTGTGTTTCAATTTTTATTGTAGTGAATAATAGAGAATGAATAGAATTAAATATTTGGAATTATTCCGATGATTTTTTAAATAATTAATATATTAAATTATTAATTTCCCATTTAACTAATGAACCAAGATTGAAATTGAATAATTATTATTCCAAAATGAAAGTAGTATTGAGAATTTACAAAATTTACAAATTTACTTCTTCTTGATAATATCTTCATATTGTTTTGGTGTCTTTGTATTAATTGTTAATCCGTGCATTGATTGAATATCCTTCTTTAAAATTTCCATCACCATCTTGTGTTGTTTGACAAGAGATTGTCCTTCAAATTTATTGGAAACAACAAGAATATCAAACATTGCTCCACATCCACCCGAAATATCATTTACTCTAATAATTGGCTTGTTTTCTCCATCAACAAAGTTATTTTCCAAAATTTGTGCCAAATCCTTTTCTGTTCTCTTCATTTCTGCAAACAATGATACGGAAGAGTGATAAGAACGATTTATCAATGATGTTCTATAATTTCCGATCATCATCATTGGATTGCATGATGATGTTGAAGACTTGATAATATTTCTTAAAAGCGATGTTTGTTTGAACATTTTTTTAATTTTTGAAATTAAAACATTTGGAAAATCCAATCAATATGAAAATTATTGATTATTAATTCACACACTTGAAAATTTCACATTATCACACATTGAAATGATTCTAAACATCCAACAGAACCTTCATGATCACTCATTTCACAAACCAAGCCTTTCACTTTTAACTGAACACTTGTTTACAAAAAAACTTTCGGAGTATGAAAAATCTTAGACGTTTAAAGGCTTTGAAAAAAAGGCACGAAAACTGCGACGACAATTTACCCTGCACCTCTTCTTCCATCATCACACTCAAACTCATCAACAAGTCGATAATAATATTCAAAGACTTGATCAAATTCTGTGTGTGATTTGAAAACTAGACCTATTTCTCTCTACTACTAATACTACTACTATTTGGCTCATCAGATCATTATCTACTGCGCGAGATATTTAACTGTAGTCTACTATCATTGTAAAGAGATCCGATAACATCATCATCATCATCATATAATTATTATAATTTAAATAATATTTGTACAATAATCAAAGGATGAATCGTCAATTTTCAGCAACACATTCACGATCTGCTACTGCTACTAGCAGTTTACTGATTGTTCTTATTGTTCTAATAAGTTTCTTGTTATTCAACAAGTCTGTATATTGTAAAATAAGATTGTCTACTAATAGTAAAGAAGCAAAATCCACAAGTACTACTACTGGTGGCTCCTATGTTCCAGTCTATATCATGATGCCACTGGATACAGTGAATAATGATGGCACCCTAAACAATCCGACAAAGATTTACAATAATCTGAAACAAGTTAAACAAGTTGGTACGGATGGGTAGGTTTTTTCTCTTTTGTGATTTCAATATTCTAACACACATTGGTCCTCAATTGCATGGTTTATTGCAACTGTTGTGGTGGTGGTCAAAACTCCTTTCCCAAATTTTGACAATTTTCTAAATATTTCAAATCTTCGTTCATTTGAATGTTGGATAATTTGGAAATTCAAACAATTGAAAATTTTGAATGTATCTATTAGAATTATGATAGATGTTTGGTGGGGCATAGTAGAGGGGTTAGCACCTAAAGTTTATAATTTCACAGCTTATACTCAATTATTTACCATGTGCCAACAACTGGGATTAAAAGTTGAACCTGTCATGTCCTTCCATCAATGTGGTACTAATGTTGGAGATGCTGCTTATATTCCACTTCCAAAATGGGTTCTTCAAGTGGGTCAGAATAATCCAGACATTTTCTACACAGATCAAAATGGCCATCGTGACAGAGAATATCTTTCACTTGGTGTTGATAATGTAGCAATATTCCCATCAGGTACTCCAGGAAAGAATAGAACAGCTGTTGATATGTATAGTGACTACATGAGCTCTTTTATGCAAACAATGTCTCCTTTCATTAGTAGTGGAGTCATTGAAGTTATTGAGATTGGCCTTGGACCTGCAGGTGAAATGAGATACCCATCTTATCAATTACAAAATAATTTGTGGACATTCCCAGGTGTTGGAGCATTCCAATGGTAAGTTTTTTTGCATTGAATAGTTCAATAATTTTTAGTTATGATAAATACATGTTGAGAAACTTGTCACAATCGGCCTCACAGGTTGGTCATGCTGATTGGGGTTATGCTGGTCCAGATGATGCTGGATACTATAATTCATTCCCATATCAAACTGGATTCTTTAGTGAAAATACTGCTGACAATTATGATTCACCATATGGCAAATTCTTCTTGTCATGGTATTCTGGACAACTCATTCAACATGGTGCAAACATTTTATCAAGAGCAAGAAATATCTTTGGTAAGAATATCAGAATTGCTGGTAAAATTGCAGGCATCCATTGGTGGTTCTTCTCTTCTAGCCATGCTGCTGAACTTACTGCTGGTTATTACAATAATGCTTTCAATGATGGATATGGAGCTATTTCACAAATGTTTGCTCAATATGACATTGATTTTGAATTTACTTGCATGGAAATGATAGACAATGAACAGCCAAGTAACTGTGCTTGTGGACCACAAGAATTAGTAGCACAAACTAGAGCCACTGCTTGGAAGTATGGTCTTGAATATGGTGGTGAAAATGCACTTGACATTGAAGGAAATTATCAAGCTAACTCTCAAATTATCAATCAATCTTTCTCAAATGGAAAGGCAATTTCTGGATTTACGTACTTGAGAATGACTGATACCTTATTTGCTCAAGGTAACTTTAATGCCTACGCTCAATTAGTAAGCTCTTTACATAATATTTCCTCTTCAAAGTACGAAAAGGTTGAATCTATTATTTCAAGTTTGAAAAAACAAATAAACAAACAATAATTTATTTATTTAACAATTTCACTGATAGCACTAATTAATTCTCTATGAAGTGGAGTAAATCTATCCAAATTAATGGATTTCATTACAAAATTGGTTTCAGATTTGTACTCTATTGTGAAATCACCTCCTTTTGGTTTTGATTTAGATGCCATCTCATTAATATCTGAAATGTTATCTAAACGATCTGCAAGTTTTACAAAGGCTGCTTCCAAACTCATGGTATTCAATTTTTCAATGAAATAATAACTTCTTCCTAATCTCTTCTTCATCACTTGTTCTGAAACTTCGTCAATTTCATTTTGAAGAACATTTACTAACAAGGAATTGCAATTTTCATCAAGACTCTTACTTTTGAAGAGTTCAAACTTTTCAGTTGCCAAAGATGCAACCTTCTTATCATCATTTGTACATTCTTTAACAATGTAAGCTGTGGTATAGCCAAAATCATCTAGTATTTCCTCAAAAGTCGTATCAGTATCTTCTCTGTAAATTATGAGCTGATTCATTATTCATAAATAACTCTACTTACAATGTGTCATGTAAAACACCAGCACAAATAATTGATTCATAAACGGAAATAATCTTTCCATTGCTAACAATATCTGCTTGTTGATCTTTTATTGTTTTAATATATTGATCATCATGATATTTTTCAAACAATTCCTTGATAGTGTTTGCAACTCTCTAAACACATTATCAGAATATATTATTGCAATTAAAATTACAAACCTTCGGATGCTCAACATAAGGAATTACACCTCCCTTTCGGAATTGGCCTTTATGTTTTTCAGTTGCAAATTCAATGGCAAGTTCATAGAATGACATTTTTTTTAAAGTTCAAATAGCTTTACAAAAGGAATCAGTTTAAACCATTTAAACCATTTAATAATTATTTGATGGAATAAAGGAATTGCTTTTTTTTATTTACATATTTGATTTAATAAATTAATGTTTTCTTTTGGATGCTTTCCATTCCATAATTTGTTTCTTGAATTCTGGAGCTGGAACTAACATGTCTACAGAGAGAGGAGAACGATTAAAAGGATCTTTTGGATCATTGAGTAAATGTCTTTCAATAGTTGCCCTATCAATGTAAATCTTAGATACAGGTAAAAGAACTGGATCTTCCATAATGGTATAGGTAAGAGGATCCAAAAATTCATCTGGTGCATCACTGTAATCCACATCTAGGTCAATTAACTTCTTTGCCTCCTCCAATGCCTTTAAAGCAAATGAATCGAATTTCTTTACGTAATCCTCAGTTTTACCTATTTTTCTCAAAATAGCAACAACTCTTTCGAATACGTCTGCTTTGAATGATCGTTCATCTTTGGCAACTGCAGTAGCAAATTCATCAAATGGAGAGAAGTGGATGTAAGTATCAGTAATTTCAGTCAATAGGTACTTTGCACTAAATGAATATTTCTCAGGATCTTTAACCTTCAAGTTTTGGCACTTAGGTCCAGCCAACTCTACAAGGAAGTAATTAAGCATAGAAGCAACTCTGTCAATCATCTCAGGACGAAGGAAAGGTTTTGGAATATCTTTAGAAAGGTAGCTTAACATATGAACAGTTTCATTAGCTAAAAGCATGTATGATTTGACCATACGCTCATATTGTGCAAGAGCTGTGGTTTTGTCAGTTTTTTCTTGTTGTGTTAATGCATTCCATTCAGTTGGAGTGTCCATAACAGTTTGAATTTCTTTGATTTTTTGAAGATCTTTCAAACTTTCGTCCAATAAGTAAATGGCATCGTTAAGCAACAAGTTGAAGAATTTCATAAAGCTTGTGTCATCCGTCTTATTTGTGATTTGAATGAATGAAGTCTTGTAAGGAGTACTATTCCATAAGCTCTTCAAAAGCAAAGAGATATAATAACGGTAGTTGAATTTTTCATAGAACGAGCTCTCATGTTCAATATCAATATATAATTTCAGCAAACCTGAGGTAAGGCTAAGTTGAGAGAATTTGTGGTTTGGTAAATATTCAACAAGAATTGGTGGAATAAAATCATTTGATCCAGCAGGAAGCATAGCACAATATAATTCTGGTAGTTTTGCCAACAAATATCTGTTTTTCACATATTTTGAATGATAGAGGAACATAGCAAACATGTCGAATGTCTCGGTAAGAACAGTACTAGATAAGGATTCAGGCTTGTATCTCAATAAGAAAGTGAAACATGTCACTATATCTTCTAGGAAGAATTCTGGCATGGCAGCCAAGTCCTTTGAAGGCTCAGAAGGGAATGTAGTGTGAGTGTTACCTGCTACAAGAGGAGTCAAAGGATAATTGGCGGTATTCGTAGGATTTGCCAACTTTATAAGCCATATGCTACAGAATCTATAATAATCTAGCATTGCCTCAAGTAAATTTTGATCGAAAAGATGAGTTTCAGCTGTCCATCTGATAATGTAATATAAATCAATTTCTTTTCTTACTTCTGGACTTGGAGTTGCACCATAATGTCTTTGAACATCTTGCAGTCTTTTTATGGCGTTTTGATACTTTTCCTGTGTAACTAAATAGCCAAGGTGAAGGGCTCTATATGTAAGGAAGAAGCACGAGCTTACAAAACTAAAATCTGTGTTAGGTTTGGTTTTGTAGTACTCTTCAGATTCTTTTTCTGCCATATTAAATCTTGCATCTGATTTGAAGTTTACATCCTTATTCATCATAGGATAGTCAACTTGAATTTTGGCAGTAGCAGGTATCTTGCTATCTTCAATTTTAGTAAATGGTTGGGAAAGCTTCAATAATATAGCACACAAGTTTGTCATAAAGCCTTCCGTTGAGATAACATGAGGATCTGCTTGCATTTTTGCTCTTGCTGAATTATAGTCCACACTCAGTGATAACCATTCAATTGTTTTGTCTCTGGTTTCTTTTGGTTTCAAAAGATTCATGAAAATTTGCTGTAATGATGTATGGTACATATTAATCTTGGATCTGATTTGATCTTTGATGTTAGCAACATCTTGATTTGTCAATCTCTCAATATCATTTCTAAAGTATTGTTCACCAACTTTTGGTTGATCGTAATAGGCAGTAATTTTGAAAAGAGGTCCCAAAATAGTTTCAAATTCGACAGAATTACCATTCTTTCTTCTTGGTAAAAAGAGTGGATGATTTACAAGTACAATAGAAAGTTCTCTCAAAGCAGTGAGTCGCTTAAATCCATAAATATATGGAGAATAGTCATCAACAAGTGTAATTTTCAAAAATCTAGTTGAAATATCATTGAAGACGGGAGCAAAGATTGTTTCCAAAGTTTTTGGAGAATCAGCAAATCTTGTGACAAAATCTTGAAGGAATGTGCCTGGAATATCTCCACAAACATAATCAACAAGTTGTAAAGACCCTTGTCTAGAAATATGCTCTGGTTGATCGAACATATCTGGATCTGTCAAAACAATACCACAATATGAAGTAATAATTTCCTTGATATTTTTGATGACTTTGATTTGTTCTTCCTTTTTCTTATTGTCTAATTCTCTTTCTGATCGTTCAAAGCATTCCATCAAGAAGGAGAAAATAGTTTTTGAACCACTATGTTCGAAGCCTCCTTTAGAAATACGTTCAATCAAAATAGATTCCACATCATTTTCAGTAAATTGTGAGTTAGATAATTCAGATGCATAGTCTTTCAAGTAGTACAAAGTACTATCCTTACTTGGAGTCAAAGTGACTCTGAAAATCTTGGAAATTGTATCATGAACAAATCTTTCCTCCAAACTCAAATTCTTCTTGATAATATCTGATTTCAATTTTGTAATAAATTGATCAGTGTAAAATTTAAAATAAATTTGAAAAATACGTACCATCGGATGTATCCATTTTGTTTAGATTACTTGATGGTGATTTTGCTGATGTTGGAGTTGTAGCCTTTGGAGTACTAATAGGAGTGAGAGTTTTTGATGGTGGTACAAAATCATCTCGTGTATCCATAGCATTAGATTTAGGAGGTGAAGAAGTCTTGATAGGTGTTGTAATTGGAGTGACTGTGCCCCCAAGCCTATTTAATCTCCTCAAACGGATTTCATCTGCAGACAATCCAGCATTACTGTCAACATTACTAGGGCTTTGATTTGTTTGTGTTGTTGGTGTTGTTGTTGGAAGTGTAGGTTGAGTAGTTGTGTTATTGGTTGTAGTATTACTATCATTTGATGGTGTGGTATTATCTGATGATGTATTTTGATTTTGATTTTCTCCATCACCACCTCCAGAATTGAGCAAAAACCTTCTAATAAAGTTAGACATTGTTTCCTCCTATTACCACAGCAAACACAGGATCAGACTGTACAATTTTTTTATTAAAACTAGTAGAAATATTTTTAGCTTTTCCTTCCCTTCAATCCATCCACGCTTGAGTTCTGCTGCTAATTCAATTCAGACACTTTAAATACTAATTAAATATGGATCAATCGATTTTTTTAATAATCAAAAAAGAAAAGAACAATGGAGTACTTAAAACAAGTCGTTTGTGTAATTGAAATTGCTTTTGGCCTAAAAAATTCTTACAATTCAAGAACAAGTAATAATATAGAAAGAATCAGATAGTGAGCATCCATTTACCTTACTCTCCACTCCCAATGTAAACCCAGGACAGTTACTGCTGCCTGGTAAATCTCGTAGGAATCCATTGCCTCGGAAGGTGGTTTGTGTCGACTTGACAGATTTGCACATCGATGCAAATATTTAACGAGTTTGCCCACAGTACCTTTGGTACATTGTTGAAAAAAATGCGCAACACACGCCTTGTTTGCTCCGCAAAACAAATTTTTTTTTAACATACTCCTCATAAAACATCCTTTTCATCACATCTAAATTTTATCCGTGATCACCAACTCATCAACAATATAAAATTCAATCATCAACCTTGTACTACTCCGTCTATATTCACTAACCATCAACTCAGACAATTTTCAACAATTCTAAATTTAAATAACAATCTAATTGATGTTACTGTTCCCTATTTTCCGTATGGTGAAGCAGACTTTGCGTCCATCAGAAGAAGCAAACAATTCTATGTTGATAAGACTCATTTGATTCCTTTGTTGGAAAGTAGTGGTAAACAATTATTCTTTGTTCGTCCCCCGAGATGGGGAAAGTCATTGTTATTATCAATGTTGACGTCATATTATGATATTAACAAGAAAGATCAATTTGATGAATTGTTTGGTGGTTTGTGGATTGGCAAACCTGAGAATCATACACATTTTTCAATTGATGTTAGTGGTTCTCCTGAAGATATCAAACAAGCGTTATTCAACAAAATCAATTCGGATATCACAAGATTTTTAACCATTCATAATATGGAAGGTAATATTCAACAAATTATTTCATCCGATGCTCTTGTGTCATTTGATAACTTGGTAACAGCAATGTTGAAAGGAAAAAGCAGATTGGGAAATGTTTGGTGATTTAGTTGGTTTCACTGAAAGTGATTTGAGACTGGCCTTGAATAATATAGGTATTTTAAATGATCATCAGAATAATAATGCAATCTCAATAATGAAAAGATTCTATAAAGGTTATCATTTTCCAGGATCATCTCAACCCCTCTTCAATCCCACTCTGTCAATGTATTTTATGGATAAGCTTTTGAGTAATAATCAATTCAGATCAGATGTTATGGAAGGTAAAGATATTCCTCTCATCAATATGATAGATAATAACACAAAAATTAGTGAGAATGTTTTTGCTACTCTTGCAACAACTTCAGTTTCTACTCCTATCATTCAACAACTTTTAGCCACAAATTTTGTTCAAGTTAATACTTCCATTGTTAGTTCTTTCAAACTTCGTGAGATTATAGAACCACCAACGACTGAGTTAAGTGTAAAACAAGTATGGGATAATACATTATCCTTCATGTATTACCATGGAATGCTTACATTTTCAGAAGAAGATAATTCATTCTGTAAAACATTATTAATTCCCAATGAAATAGCACAAAAACAATATTTTTATGAACTGGAAAATATTGTTTCACTAACTCAAAATGACATGATATTACGTTACAAACATCCTTCTGTGGACATTGTAAAAAAGATATTGGAAAATATTATTGGAGAAAGGTATATCCATTATGATAATTCTTTTTCAGAGGGAGCACTTCAACATGCAATTTATTGTGTTTTACAAGCTTACTATAAACATGGAAACTCTTATTTCCAAGTTAAAACAGAAAGTGGAATCAATGAACAACATTTCAGTGAGAATCAAAAAGTAGATAATGATTTTGATAAAAGAACTGATATAATATTGGAAAGTGATAAAGATGTGATAATATTTGAACTTAAAAGAATTAGTCCTAATGGTTTAACCTGGAATGATAAACAATTGAAATATGTTTTAAAACAGAGAACTAAATCGAAATCAAAGATATTGATAGAGCAATATAGGAGAACTATGTTTGATGTATTGAGTGGAAAATGGAAACGTCCCAAAACTGTTGAAAGAATTAATGAAGGACTTTCTGAATTATTCGAAAATGAATTACTTAATCTACCATTAAATGAAACATATCTCTTTGGAACAGATAAGGAGGAAATGAAAATAGTTAGTCATGTTGTTGAAAAAGCAAAAACACAACTTAGTGATTATGTTAAATTGTTGAAGGAGAATAAGAAATTTTCTACAAAACCAATCCATGCCTTTGTAGTTGTACAAGTAGGTACTCCAATTATTGTGCAAAAGACAGACAAATAAAACGTTAGTTATGACTCCACTTCAATAAATTCAAACAATAAAGATAGTGATAATATATTTGATGCACCACATATGGATAAAGTAAATTAATCAAGATTGATAATAATTGGAAAATATCATGTAAAATATCATCAAGAACATCCTGCTGTTGGTGTATAATTAACCATTAAGCAAGAATCATTCTGTGTTAGGTGCATTTGAAGTTGAATTTGTGGAATATAATAATATCGTATTTGATGTCTATATGCAAAAGAACCATCTTTGTTTAAAATAAAAGGAGAAGAACATTTGATTTCAACACAGGATTTCATTTCATTTAAACCTCTTAAAATGCATTGTTTGTTTGGAACAATTTCTTCATAGAGAATAGCGTCAGGAAAGCTCCTAAAGGTAGAGGTAAATTGATGTTAAAATTTTCATTCAAATAATCTAAAGATTCCAAGTCATTATTTTTCTCCATGCCAATGCATTATCTTCATGATTAGTTCCCCATTCCATATTTATATTTTGAATATCATCAGTAATAGGTGCGGCTCTATAGGAAAACATTTTACTATCCTCAAGGAATTGTCTGTATTGTACAGATTGATGACGAAGATTGTAATAAATGTTACAAATTTTGAATATAATTTTTCATCATTTGGGAAAAAACTTAAAAGTAATGTCAATTCACTGGTTGTTAAAGTGTCTTTTCTCACTTTATATACCAATTGTTCAGTTCTTTGAAAGTTGTGCAATCATTTATATCAAAAATTGGTTGTACAATTCTTTTCAATTTCCAATCATTATTAATACTTTTCCAAAATGTGTTTAGTTTATTGCCCGTATAAATTGGCGAAGGAGATTGCTGCTCGGGTTGTTGTAAAATTGTAAAACTTGGTTTTCTTCTTTGATATTGTAATTTTGTCCTTAAAATTATTACTTGTCTTTTCTAATCGTTTGTCTACAAGTGATTTCCATTTTCTTCCTCTCTCAGTGTTTCTCAAATTTACAATGGATGAAATAAATTTTGGAGAAAGATTGAGTTTTGTTGAAATTTCTGTAAACTGTGGATGGTTTGGATTAGGTAATGATGTTTGCTTGACCATATCATCCTTCCATTCGTTTTCATACTTTTCAACAATAAAATCCCAACCATATGACAAATCCACAAACATACAATCATATTTACCTGGGCCTTTCACTGTTGTCAAATCTAGATGTTCCTTGGAATGCCATTTGAAACCGAGTGTGGGTGAGAATGCACTTGACTTGGCACTCACACCGTGGTATTCACCACACATATCATATTTACCATATTCGCTTCCTTCTAACCCAAGCATAATACCACCATAAGAGTCAGTTTTTGGTGCCATGTGATAAATGTATAAATGGCCATTGGATCCATTTGCATAAGATTTACTTCCTGTAAGTAAGGTTTGCCCTTCACCACCAATTGGAATATTCATTCCCCAATGTCTGTGATGTTTCAATGTATATTCAACTGATCTTAACATTTTGGTGTCTCTCAAACTGAAACCTGTGGTTTTTTGTTCAATTAATACCTTCCTTGTTCCATCCATGAGAGGTAACTCATTTTCTTCAAAATCAATACCATGCGTAGCACTCAATCTCTTGAATATTATCTTTCCTCGCTTTATACAATGGTCTCCAGATGTTCCTGTTGTCACATGCTTTGCAACATCCCCTGTTTTAGATCCTGTAATGATCCAATTCCAAAATGAATAATCATATGTTCTGTCGGATCCTGTTTTCTTAGGTAATTGAATAATTACTCTACCACCATGAGAAATAGCTGTACAAATAGGCCATCCAACATCATACCAATTTTTCCAAACAAAATCTGAATCGTCATCACTCTTCTTTTTATCAAATGCAATTGCCTTATGTCTAAAACACAATCCACCCCATCTAAACACAGAAAATAATCTTCTAAGAACCTCTCCTCTTTCGGGAACTCCAGGAAATTGAAGTGTTTGTGCCCACATTTCAGCATCTCGTTTTGTTTGAGCAGCAAAACCAAACTTTTTCCATTCTTCCATTATGATTCCTTTCATTGTATTAATTCCGTCAAGGTTAAACTTTTTAGGATCATCTTTCTTTTTCTTTTTGTTTTGATCATCTTCATCGCCAGATGAATAATCATCAACGAATGTAGATGTTTCCATATCCACACAAGTTGCTTCATTTGAATCTTCCTCTGATAAAGAAGATTAAGGATTTCAAATTCAATAAAAATCTTACCTATACTTTTCTCTGTTAGTTGTCTCGTCATTGATGATGCAATTGAGGCCATGTTGCCTGTGGAAGTTGCAACCAAAACGTTCATAGCATCAGAAGTTGAAATTGTTGGAGTGTTTGACGAAGATGAGACTTCTACTAGTAGCGTTGGAGAACTCGGTACGCTTCCTTGCTCATTGTTGTTACTAATAACCTCAACATCGTTATTCTCTGTACTGATTGTTATTGTTGGTGGAACACTCACTACAAGTTGAGGCTGCTCCTCATTTATAGTAACATTATCAGTAGCAACAGCATCCGAAGAAATCTCTGCTTGAGTTTCTTGGCTAATTGGATCCATTTTTTATGATGAAGTTTCACTAAGGCTTAGTACTAATGGCGAATATATTTATTAGTATAAAAGTAATAGTTAGAGGTGATAATTAAAGCTAAAGTATCATCAAATTGGTATTCTATTGTAAGGGTTAAATAAGCATTTCACATGATAATCATTTCCATTTTTTTCAATCACACAACGACATGAAGTGAATTTGAAAGGCAATCTAGTTTGTGCAATCATTCAGATGTTTTTATCCAATGATGTTGCAATTCGTTTGTGTATTCATTATCTTGAAAGTTGGGTGATGACTTGCTCTAGGAAGCATAAAAATTCACAAATCCTTGAAATCAATCGATCTTGTTTCGAGCTCTTTGACCGTTTCTCATTAACAAAGAATGCTAACTTGATAGTGTTGACCATGGATAATGTTATTTGTACGATTCAGTGTTCCTTATGAACTCTAATACAAATTTTGTTAAGACAACTGATAAAAAATGAAATTTCCAACATCTTTGAATACTACGACAACAACACATCGAATCAATAATTATGTGGTAGGAGGATCGGAAGAAGAATTTAATAATACCAACAATAATCAGAGGCTACACCATGATAAATTAACAACAACAGATTTTGTTCCGACACTAAATTATTCATCAATGAATCATAGGGAGAACAATTTTGATGAGGAGGAAATTATTTCTTCATCAAAACAATACAAAAAGTCTTATCGGAGATTATTATTAATACCACTAGTGTCAATTTTGAATTTATGTTTTGTATTATACTTTTATATTCCACTCCATTCAAAACTAAATATTAAAATGGTATGGACTTTGGATGATCTTAAGAAGGATTATGAAATACTCAAGAGTGAGGAAGCTGACAAGCATTCGTTTGAATTATTCTGCCTTTTTTGTTGTTTATATTTATTTGTAAGTAATTAATAATGAAATATTAGGAATGATCCTTCAAAAGAATCAAATTTGTTGTGTACCAGGGTAAGTGGAAAGTGTGCTAATTTTTACTAATTTATTTCCATCATATTTAACAAATATGTATTTCTATTCAGAACAATATTTTTGAATATAATATCTGGTGCTTTGATGGGAACTTTTTATGGAACATTTATTTGCACAGTTTTAAATACTATTGGAGCTGTTCTTTGTCATGTATTGTGGTATTTTAGTGGAAAGGATTTTCTATTGAGTTTCGAATGGTTCAGAACAAAAATTTCAAAACTATCTTCCTTAATGAATAGGAATAGAAAACTAGGAGGTTTTAAAATGGTTTGGTTTTTAATTTCATTAAGATTATTTCCACTGACACCAAACTGGTTTGTAAATATTGCTGGACCTGTTCTTGGTATTTCTGCTGCTGAACAAACATATTCTGTATTTATAGGAATGATTCCATTTAATTATATAACTGTTCATGCTGGATTAATTCTTTCAGAATTGAAAAGTGTGAATGACATTTATCAACCAAAAACCATCATATTCCTTATTTGCCTCTCACTTTTGTCTTTATTCCCAGTTATCATGTCCAATTATTCCAAAAAAGTTCATGAGAAAAGTGAGGAAATTGAAACATTGCCAGTTTTTAAGAAGGACGACTCGTATCAAACCGAAAGAATTTTGAATAATGAAAGTTTCTTACAACCAATAAGCAAGTCCGGTATCATGGGCAGTGTCAAAATGCTTTCCAAAATGATTGAAAGCCACAGCAAGCAATATTTCGGAAACTCCAATACCTCGATCGAATTTGATCCTTATAAAACCGTCTAATTATTCCACATGAGAGGGAAGTAACACCCTTAATGCGAAACACCAATTGTTCATGAGAGCGAATTCAAGGTCTATTGTTTGCCTTAATAAAAAACTCTCCTATTTTTTCTCTTTAGCAAGCAGCAGTTAGAGATTGAATCTTCCAGAATAAAGAGCACCCTCCAACTGCATTGCCTTAATCATAACTCCACATATGAGTCTATTTGTTCAAATATATCCTTATTATGAACAATCGCCCTTAGAGATTTATAATTATCTCAGCTTGTATCTTCCCTCAAACACAAAATTCCAAACTAACTTGAAGGATAATACAATGAAAGGCAAATTTAAAACATTTGATAATCAACAACAATCAATGGCAATGTAATAATAATTGTAGTTTGCAAGATGTCTGGTTGCAAGTGTATGACATCCCTTTACAACCCTTCATTGTTCGTATTAAAGGTACTCTTTTCCAAAAATGCTCATCCTCAGCAGAGATGTCCAACGTATTCAAGAAGGTTGCTCAGAGAGAGATCACCATCACAGCACTTTGTAAAAAAATTTCGTATTGCTCCCCACAGCAATTTATACAACAACAAGAAGAATAAAATGGAGGTATGTAGACAAGGGAAAAGAGAGGTTTTATTTACGGAAACAACAAAATCATTGATCTATTTTGTATACACAGGTTAATCCTATGGAAAAGCCAGACTTCTCTGGATATTTAAAGAAGAAGGGAGGTAAAATTAAAACCTACAAGAGTAAGTATTAAAATTTTAATTTAATAATATTGATCACCATGATGATAACAGGAAGATGGTTTGAATTGAGAGGAAAGCTTCTTTTCTACTTCAAGAAACAAGGTGAGCTCAAGCCAACAGGTTTTATCAATATCCAAGGAGCTAAAGTTGAAATTGATGAAACAAAGCCTATGAGCTTTAAACTTAGAGGTAAAAACTTGGCCAGAGTTTATGAAATTAGTGCGGAAAATGAAACAGAGTTCCAAGTTTGGATGAAAGAATTGAACAAAGCTATGAATTATAATCCATCATCTGATAAGGAAGGATTGGAAGAATTCAAGGAGGAAATTCTTAAGGCTAAATCTTTGGAACAAATTACTATTGGTAACAAATCGTCAGATGTTAAGGTTTCCTTGAACGATTTTGAATTACTTACAGGTATGTAAAAACACAAAGCTTTGTTTTTTAATTATTTGGTTAGTTGTCGGAAGAGGTTCATTCGGTAAAGTTATGAAGGTTAAACAAAAGGGTGCTTCTAGAGTCTATGCCATGAAAGTTCTTAGAAAGGATATGATCATCAAGGAAAACATGGTGTCACATACCCTTGCTGAAAAGAAAATTTTGCAAAGTATTGATCACCCATTCATTGTTTCTTTGCATTATGCTTTCCAAACTGAAGAAAAGTTGTATTTAGTATTAGATTATTTACCAGGTGGTGAATTATTCTTCCACTTGAGAGAAGAAACTAAATTTGATGTTGAACGTGCTAAATTCTATGCTGCTCAAATTGTTATGGCTATTGAACATTTGCACAAGAATGATATTATTTACAGAGATTTGAAGCCTGAAAATGTTGTTCTTGATGGTGATGGTTATGCTGTTTTAACAGATTTTGGATTGGCCAAGACATCTATGGGAAATAATACTCCAACTTATACATTCTGTGGGTATGTTGATTGAAATGATTTTAAACATTTTTAACATTAATAGTACTCCTGAATATTTAGCTCCAGAAATCTTGAAGGGACAAGGACACGGTAAGGCTGTCGATTGGTGGTCTCTCGGTATTCTCTTGTATGAAATGATTGTTGGTTTGCCACCATTCTACTCTGAAAATATTAATGAAATGTATGAATTAATTTTGAAGGCCCCACTCAAATTCCCAAGTAGTGTTCCAGCTGATGCACAATCTCTTCTTAAAGGTTTATTAGACAGAGAAGAATATAAACGTTTAGGAGGTGGCCCATCAGATGGAGCTGAAATCCGAGCACATCCATTCTTTAAGAATATTAACTGGGATAACCTCTATAGTAAGGGTATTTCTGCTCCATTCAAACCACAATTGCATGATGGTAACGATACCAAATATGTTGACACAGAATTTACTTCCGAACGTGCTCACGACAGTTTTGCTATTGGTGTTAGCAAGGATGAAAACAAGTCTTTTGATGATTTTGACTTTTCTAAATAATTTTATGTAATTAATATTTGTATATGTAATTTGTATTAAAAATATTTTCTAATTGTGTAACTGTTAGTAAAAAGTTTTCCTAATTTCAAGTAAAAACATTATTCTCTTCACCTCAATAAAACACCATTAACTTCTAGTAGTATTCGTTAACATTTTTCAGGAATCAAGTTATAAAGAGAGAGGAAACATAGGTACTTAGCTCAGTTCCATAATTCCAGGTCACGACTAAGGAAGTGGAACAGTGCTACATGATTTCTTCAAAAATTATTAAAATTGTTAAAATTGTTATTTAATCATTTTCTCAACAAATCAATCAGTTCAAAGCTTGAGTAACAATTTCTCTTTGCTCTTCATTATGTTTTGAAGCATACCCTGTGGCAGGCGATGCTGAAATTTTTCTGCCAACGAACCTTATATCGTGATGCTTAATCTTTTCAGTTGTGTTCTTAAGACAGGTCTTGAATCTTGGATAAACGTGTGACCAACCACCATAGTTCTTTGGTTCTTCTTGACACCAAACATATTCAGCATTTGGATACTTTTCAGCGATTTCAATAACTCTATGGAATGGGAAAGGAGCCAATTGTTCAACACGAACAAGAGCAACATTTTGTGTAGTTCTAGCACTGAGGAGATCATAATAAACCTTACCAGAACAGAAAACAACTCTCTTGACCTTCTTTGGATCAGTGATGGCACCAGTTTCATCATCAATAACTTGCTTGAATGAAGTACCAGCAGCAAATTCAGACAAGGATGAAGCAGCTTCCTTCAATCTGAGCAAACTCTTAGGTGTGAAAACAACCAATGGCTTTCTGAAATCACGGTGCAATTGTCTTCTCAAAACGTGGAAGAAATTGGCTGGGGTGGTACAATTGACAACTTGCATGTTAGCTTTTTGAATTTGGAGAGTCTTGCTTGAATCCTTTTCTGGGAGAGTTTCATCATCTTCGTCACAGAGTTGCAAATAACGTTCCATTCTGGCGTTACTGTGTTCTGGACCTTGACCTTCATAACCATGAGGAAGGAGAAGAGTGAGACCAGATGATCTCATCCACTTTTGTTCAGCACAAGAAATGAATTGATCAACGATAATTGAAGCACCGTTAGCAAAGTCACCGAATTGACCTTCCCAAATAACGAGTTGATTTGGTGATTCCATAGAATAACCGTATTCGAAACCAAGAACACCAAATTCACTCAAACTAGAGTTAGCAACAGTAAATTGAGCAGTATTTGAGATAGTCTTGAGTGGAATGTATCTCTTTTCAGATTCTTGATCAGTGACAACAGCATGTCTGTGTGAGAAAGTACCTCTTTCAACATCTTGACCACTGATTCTGACATGATAACCTTCATTCAAAAGTGTAGCATAAGCAAGAGTTTCACCCATACCCCAATCCAAACCTTCACCAGATTCAATCATTTGAGATCTTTGATTATAGACACGAGCAATACCCTTGTGTGGCTTAAAGTTATCATTTTCTGGAAGAGTAGAAACTTGTTTACCAAGAGTCTTCAAAACTTCCATTGGAATACCAGTAGATCTGATTGGAGAGTAATCGTGTGGAGTCTTCATTCTATCCCACTTACTTCCTTGCAAATACCAAACTTCACCAGTAACATCCAACTTTTCATCGGTCTTAGCTCTAGCAAATTCAACATCGAAAACATTCTTAACTTGTTCGTCAACTTGCTTGAGGTGTTCTTCATTGACAATGCCTTCCTTCAAAAGTTGTTTACGATACTTGCTAATAACTGGTTCTTGTTTAGCAATAGCTTGATACATGAGAGGTTGAGTGAACATTGGTTCATCCAATTCATTGTGACCTCTCTTACGATAACAGACAATATCAATGACAACATCTCCGTGATATTGTTGTCTATATTCAGCAGCCAATTTACAGACCTTGACAACAGCATTTGGATCATCAGCATTGACGTGGAAAACTGGAGCATTAAGGAATTTAGCGATATCTGTACAGTAAGAAGTAGATCTAGAACTTCTTGGATTGGTAGTGAAACCGATTTGGTTGTTGACAACAACGTGAATAGTACCACCAGTTCCATATTCATCCAATTGACTCAATCCCATAGTTTCATAAATAACACCTTGTCCAGCAAAAGCAGCATCACCGTGAAGTAAGACTGGTAAAACTTTTTCTCTATTATTGTCACCCATAAGAACTTGCTTAGCTTTAACTTTTCCTTCAACAACTGGGTTAACAGCTTCAAGATGGGATGGATTAGGAACAAGTGAAAGTTCAACTTCCTTATTTGTGAAAGGAAGGTGACGCTTTGTTGAGGTACCCAAGTGATATTTAACATCTCCGGAACCCAACTTGTTTTCAGTCTTTCCTAAGAATTCTCTGAAAATTTGAGCCAATGGCTTTCTCATAACGTTGGCCAAAACATTCAAACGACCTCTGTGAGGCATACCAACAACAAAACTGTCAACACCCAATGATGATGATGTATCAATCATACTCTTAAGACCTGGAATCAATGATTCACAACCTTCCAAACCAAATCTCTTTGTTGTTGGGAATTTGTTTGCCAAATAATCTTCAAACATATGACTGTAAGTCAATCTTTCGTAAAGTACTTTCTTTTCGTTTTCTGTTAAATCTACATTGGTTGCTGTTTCAATTCTTTCTCTTAACCAATTGCAAACATCTCTATTGTTAATATGCATGTATTCATATCCGATAGTTCCGCAATATGTTTCTTGGAGTCTATCCAACAAAGTTTTTAATGTCCATTGTGTATTTTGTGGAGGATTTGATGAAGAGAGGAAACCCTTGATCAAATCTTGGGAGAGAGTAATTGGGGTATTTGGGTCCATCTTGCAGAGGTGTGGGTAATTTTCAATATGCTATTATTCCATTGTTAAATTTTCATCATCATTAAATTATTGTTATGAATTTAATTATTTAAATTAATTATTAAATTAAATAACAAAATACAAACCAATTGAGGAATATCTTGGAAGTCAAGATCAGCGGAATACTTTCCCAAAGGGTCTAATTTGCTTACGTGATGACCAAAAACTTGGAAGGCTCTAATGAGAGAAATAATTTCTCCTTGAGCACCTGCTTGACTACTTAAGCTAGAGGAACCAGATGATTCACTTTGGAAAGTAGCACTTGATGATCCTACTTCTGGAAGGGAAGCAAAATATGTTTGCCATTCAACTGGTACGCTTGATGGATTTGCTCTCCATTGAAGTTCGAGTTCTTCCAGATATTGAGAATTAGAACCAACCCAAGCAAAACTGTCGGATGGGGTTGACTTTGTAACAAAAGAACTGCTCAAGTTTCTTTGTGAGTTCAAACCTTGCATCAATTGAGCAGTTTGCTTCTTCGACTTGGCAGAAAATACTTGCTTGGCGACTGATGTTGAATTCTTGCCGGCAGATTTTAAGAGTTGGGACTTGAGCATTTTTTTTTGTGTATTTGTTATTCGCGATTTATTAGCTTTATTAATCCTTTTCAAAGCGACAAATTATTATGCTTGAAAAATCAATTCAGCACCGCTCAATATAATAGCACACCACTATATATTGTATACCAAACACTGCAGCTTCAACACTTTACAACTATTATTTATAAACGATTCTCTTTTACTATTTAATGTTTAATGAAAGAAGAAACCATGAGGTGCAATAAAAAATCAGCACCGGGCAAAATGATTGAAGCTTTGGTCCCTCTTTGTTGGAACGCATTCGCTCAATTTAATATGGAAAATCGCGAAATTTTAGGGATTTTTTTATTCTATCAAAAACAGTGGCATAGGGTATCGTTTTTGATAGGATTCTTTGATTTGTTAATTTACAAAGAAGTGTTCATGAAAAATACTGTTGTTTGTAATTAAAGATCAATCTGAAGAAATGATGATTCAGAATAGTGATTTAATTTGTAATGATAATGAATTGCCATTTCCAATACTTTAACAGAGTCATTTCTTTCAGATAATGTTTCAGATAATGTAATCCACTTGTCGCTTTCAAGTTACCGTTTCTGTCAAATCAGTATTTGTAACTGCTGATTATTGCTATTGTTGGTTCTGTTGTTAAAGTTACTGATTCCTGTCTTAAAGAATTTTCCCTTAATAACAATGGCGGGTAAATAAATCAATCAACCCAAGAGAAATCCACAACAACACTTCCATGAACTTTAATAACTTTAAAAAAATGTCAACAACACTTCAACTTGACCCATACGCTCTTCTCATAATTTTCTATCACATTGATGATCTAAAAACACTGTACGGATCTTGTTCTCGCGTCTGCAGAGATTGGTATCGAACATTCTTTGCAGAAAGCTCCGATAAAAAGTGGAATAGGAATTTGCAACCTCTTCATAATTCATCATTTTGCAAAATAGTTGATAAGATTGTTTATATGAATAGGATGGCAGAAGTTTTGGATTTGTCAGGTCAATATTCTGAATGGATGGGAACTGCTCCTTATTATAATCTTTACAATCAATTTGAATGTGAATTGTTTTCGAGTGGAGAAATTATTGGAAAAGTATTGAAACATAAAAAGAAGGTTGTTAGTACTAAATTATTCAAGAAGAGATACATGACATTGGGTTGTTATTGTCCATTGGTGGCTTCTAATCGAAATCCTCATATGGCAATTAGAAAGTTATCTCAAGCCAATTCAATTCCAAAAATGTTTCAAGGTTCCATTGCTTCATGTTGCCAATTTTTGGTTGCAGTTTCTGATACAAAAAATTCCTCAATATCTTTCTATTCCTCAGTTGACAATGAGTGTTTATTGAAAGAGTTCAGGATTGGAGAGAATGTGAGAATTTCAAGCATGGCTCTCACATTTCATCCATTAATGAGTTCAGAACATAGAAAAATGTTGAATATTGATCCAAAACAACCAGATGTTAACATTTATTGTCTATATGTTCTTTGTGCGTATACTACAGGTGGTTTCAACTTGAAGAAATACCTTGTATGTGATAATCTTAAAGGAGAATTCTTGTCAAAGAACAGTGTCTAATGATGACTAATACGACTCATAACTGTGAAGGCTCTCTTTCTGTTCCTGGATGGGAACATGTTGGTATGGATCTAGTTGTCATAACAACTCCAGATTGTTTATATTTAGTCTCTAATCATGGAATCATTCATTATGTACGAACAGGTCATGTTGCAACAAGTCCATCAATCACACCTTATTCAGGAAATAGTTTTCATGCAAGTTATCTCATTAATTTTACAAAAGCCCTCAATACTAGAGGGTTTTCATTAGAGGACACAAACACATATTCAAACTATTCTGTTTTTTCTCTTCAATTTGGAGGAAACACTAATGAGTATCTTGATTTTATTTACATTTATTTGGTAATAGCTCAGAAAAAAGAACCACTCAATAATGAATATTCAGTATTTGTAAATGTTAGTCAAAATGTAAGCAAGTCCATTAAGAGAGGTCCTTCAATTTATTCAATGTTGGATATAAGAGATTACACTGAGAGAATTCTCAATATCAGTAATCAAGGAAAGGAGGCAAAGGTTGAAACTTCATATTATGAAGTGAATGCAGAGGGACACAAAATAGCAAACCACGAAACGTTCTATGAGAGACATTGGGAAAGACATTTATCAAGGTTTTCAGAATTTTATGATTATTATGAGGAAATTTCTACAATTAAATTGTGGGAAGATCAATACTTTTAAGATGAGATTTTTAAAATTGAGCTTTGAAGGATAGGGATTATATTTTAGCTTAGTTTAATGATTCAAGAAGTTGCCATTACAATCTTCCAAAAATCAAATTCTGTCAATTTATTTAAATTGATAATTGCCAATCTAACCATCTCTTTGTCTTGATGAGCTACCAATAATTTGCCTTATTCTATAAGATTCTCCAATTTTGAAAGCTAATCCATTATCAATGGTAATATAATATCCACTTTTTGATAAACTCTATCATAAATATTAGCATATCCAAGTGTTTCTAATGTTATAGAACTGTGAAACTATTCTGAAAATCACCCAAGTTCATGGGTTGTAAATTTCATCGAATTTACAAAAAAAAATGGGAAGGAAAAAGAACAAGAAAATTGCTACCAGCATTACTAAACCATCCCCAAAAGAAAAATTGTTTGAAACAACATGGTATTCCTCCTTTCAACACAATTTAATAGTACAAGATAATTATCATCCTGTTTTTCTTGGATCTGAAAATGTATTAACACATTGTCCAACATTGTTTGTTTTCGGAGGTTTGTTTAAATAATAATCACATGAATTTAAATTGATTAATATTATTTCTATAATGATTATATATATTCAGGATCAATTTCGGGAGGTGGTGATTTTTTAGAGCATGTTCAATTTTTGAAACTTTCTAATATTATTTCATCATTTACTGATAGACAACTACGTGACTTGTCAACAAATGACTTGGACACTGAAAATACATTACAACTGAAATGGGAGGAAATAAGAGTTGATGAAAGGCCACCAGCAAGAGAATTTCCTTGTTTGTCCTATGATAAACAAAATCAATGTGTCTACTTGTTTGGAGGATTTGGAAATACATATTTGAATGATTTTTGGAAATTTGATTTGGCTTCTAGGGAATGGACTGAAATTGAAACAACAGGAACTGCTCCTACACCTAGGTGTGGATGTTCTGGTTGTTATGCTCCTTCTAGAGGAAAGTTCTATGTTTTTGGAGGATATCATGGAGATTATTTGAAGGATTTTTATGAGTTGGATTTGGAAACTAATGAATGGCAACTTTTGAACTATTCACATGATATTCCATCCTTGACAGTTCTTTCTCTGAATACTGACGCTTCTAAGGATTATTTGACAATATTTGGTGGTTATACTATGTCCAAATACGTTACTGATATGTATCACTTTGATTTTAATAGAAACAAGTGGGAAAATTCAGTTAGAAATTTGATTCACTCAGATGGACATACTTTCCATTCAAGGTGCATTACTTTGAGAGGTAAATACAGAGGTATTCCAAACTATAATAATTTCCTCATACTGTATTACAATGGGGGAACAACTATTTATGAATACGACGAAGAAGAAGGAGAACGCATCAAATATAAGGTACCGAAAAAACTAGAATCAACATTTGAAAAATTGGATGCCAAGTTCATTTGTGAAATCAATGAGGACACCCTCTTAATTCTTGAAAATACTGAACTATACCTCATTGAAATTAGAAAGCTAAAATCCACCAAAGGCCTCGACTATTTCATCAATAATTTGAAAGAAAGAATCCAAAACTTTTCAGATATCTCTTTCATAAATTAATTTTATCCTCACTTGCTTGGATAGGGAATTGATTTCGAAATCCAACACATTATTGTTTTTTGAATCAAGTAATTTTACATGATGACAAAACACAATGATGAACAAGATAAAGTGAAAATAGTGGCTATTTGGTATTTCTTCTTCTGATGGGTACCAAGTGTTCGTTTTGACCACAATTTGATCATCAAAACTTCAGTAACTGATTCTGAAATGGGACAGATAGAGTTGTCTATTCAAATCAGAGAATGTCCATACACTCTAAGCATAAAGAGTGTTTTACCAACATTAGGTAGTTCACTTAAAACTTCCTTTTCAATTGGCATTTCCACTGGGATACTTGGGAGAATCTTTATAGAAAATATTGGACTTTCTGTATTGATTGGTTTCCAATATTTGAAAAAATGGATGGAGCCCTGGTTGATAGAGGTTATATAATTTTGCGTTTTTAAAAGCCAAAACTAAATTGAAGATAACTTGTTATTTATTGAAGCTTTTGTTTTGACAAAATCTGAGATAAAGATAACCTAGTATTCCAATATTTCATTTTGTTTCATTTGTTTACAAAGAACCTCCTTTCAATTGGAGAATGAGTTGAATTATATCACCACTCTTCAATCCTACATCATTCACAGATGAATCATCAGGAAGAATTTTTCCATTCATAACTAATCTTTGTTGTGGAATGGTAACTCCAATCTTTTCCTGAATAAGCTTCTTCAAATAGATGAGCTTATCGGAAACTTCTACATCAAACTTGGTAGCACCACCTGAGAGAGTTCTCACTTGTATTTGCATTCTTTTTTTATTCTTGTTATTGTTTAATTTTCTCATCGCAATGCTAAACCTTTTATTCATTAGTTTGTGTTTCTCATGTAGATTAATATTTTAATAATGTAGTTCTGATTGTTCACTCCCAACAACGTTAAATGAACTCTTTACAAAAAAATAATCTTGGAACTTTGCAAATCCAAATATAATTGAGTTGATGCTCCAGGTTGCAAACAAGTTAATATGAAATTGACCTGTTCATTATTTAGGTGATAGAGGTAAATTGGACCGTTAATGATATTTGACTGAGTGAAAAAGAGAGTTTGGGTAGATTTAAATATTTCTTGTATTACAAATATTCGAAGTGATTTAACACTATCAAATCTTACAACTTTAGTGCAAATTAATGAGTATATCTGATAATATTTTCCGATTGGCATTTAAATTTCTTTGCAAAAGTGAAATTTCCAAATGTTCAAACATTAGATATTTCAAAGCACTAAATATTAAATTGGTTTGATTTTCATTTCCATTAGAACATCCATAAAATGGAATGAACATGATCTTTTTTGACTTGTGAATCATCCAACAAACTTTCTCTCCTTCAATTTGTTTTCCTAAAAAAATCCAATCATTTGGGTTGACCAAATGTGATTTATCAATTCCACATACATAAGGATCTGAAAGTGAAACAATGTTTAGATTATCATCCTCTTTGTTTTCAAAGGATTCTAGAAACGTATCCAAACTGCTACTTTTAAGCTTTATAATATTTTCACGTTGTAACATAATCTTCTCTCCTTCCATAAAATCAAATAATTTCCAAACAATATTCTTTAGATTATCCCTCGACACTTCCAATTCTATGGCTACTTTTGATAAACTTGATCTCAAGAAGACAACCATTAATTTCCCTCTCTTTACCAAATACCATAAATTAATCAGCATTTCTCTTTTCCATATAGAATTGTTATATCCTGCAAATAAACTGATGAAAATAATTTGATAATTGTTTAAATAATCCATAAGATTCTTCTCATTCAATACCTGCTCTTGAACGGTGTCCAATTTCCGAAATAATGATCTACTCTGATCATAATTATTGAAGAATCGGTTTAGCTTTTCCATAATTCTATTAATTCCACCTTTTTCAGAGTATATCACGAGTGCATCTTTGAGATGGAGGTTATTTTCATCAATTTGCATTTTTTTTCATTAAAGTAATTGGTTTTGTCAATTAGAGTTTGCAGAGATTAGAAATTCTTGATTTAAATCTCCACAAAATGATAATTATTCACTTTTTGGTTAGTATTTGATAGAAGCTTATTAATTAACATAATAAATAACATTTTGATTTAAATTTCTCATTTCCACAATCAAAGGTTGACAAACAATCCACAACCCCACTCCAATAATTCCTCCATTCATTAATTTTGAAATAATTTTAATATTATTGTATAATAATTTCATCAACCATTTCATAATTTTACATCTAGTAGTATTATTATTATTTATATTATTATGATTACTATTATTACTATTATTTGTATTATTTGATGGTGATGATAATTCTTCATATTGTTCCATATTTTCAATTGTTGTTATTGTTGTATTATTCATCATAACAAGCCTTCTTACTCCGAATTGTATGAGAAAACAACCAAAGGCTCCAGTGGCAAATGAAAAACCAAATCTGAATACTTCCTGTACTAATTTTTTAATTAGGCTCTCCAGTCTAGTATCCCTCATAATCTCCTTTGTGGTTGCATCTGTAATTCTGACCATTCTATTTTTTTTTAAATATATTTAAATTTTATTGTAATACTATTTAAAATTAAATATTTAAATCAATATTTAACATTAAATATCCAATGTTATCGTTATACAAAATAAATTTAAAAAAAATGGGCAAAAACAAGAAACAGCAGCAAAAACAAAAAAAAACATCTGCCTCTTCCTCCACACAACAACAACAATCATCATCATCATATGATTCACAACAAGAAATAAAGGATGAATCAATTCCTTCCTATATGTATGATTTTCAAGAGGGTGGACCCACTCAACAACAAACTGAATGGCTTTCAAGTACACTCAGTGAAATGCCACCCGAATATTTACAACAAATGTTGGTAACCATGATGAAAGTCTATTCGGAAGAAAAAGGAGAATCAAGTAATGAAGGTTTGAAAAGGAATAAGAAAGTAAAGGATGATGATGATGATTTAGATCCTGTTTATGATAAGATGGTGCATGGTCTGGTAGAATTTCAAGAACGGGAAGAAAAAGGACTTGTTGAAAAGAAGAAACGTGATGATAGTGGAGAATATCCAATTGGAGAACCTATGGATTGGAACAAGTTTTTCAAAAGTGATTTTCCAACTGGATATTACGACAATCTCATTGACAATAATACATTTATGAGTATTTTACAATCAAAGATTAGATTATTGGCCTATGACTCTGTTTGTGAAGAGAGTACCATTTACTATTCCTTAATGATTAATGTTTTAAATCCACTTGGACAAGATACCAGAAGATTACTCGTTCTTCAAAGGTTAAGAAGACAGGGTGATAATCCGAGATCCAACATTAGACCAGAAACTTATTCATTCTATGGTGAGTCAGATTTCAAAATTTGTCCAAGTGTTGAATATTTAAAGAAAATAATTACAATGAGATTTATTCCAAAGGAGAAACAAGATGTTAAGGAAGATATTCTTGAGGATAAAGAACTTGTTAGATGTGCCAAGTTTGTGATAAATTCAAAAAAGAGGAGAAAGAAAGATTTTGAAGAGGAATCTGACATTCCATTTTGTGAAAGTTTTGATACCAATAATTTGGATTCAGAGGATTATGACTTTGACTCAAACGATCCAGAAAATAATATCAATTTTTCCAATGGTCACGATAGGGAGAAGTATAGAGAATACAAGACAGAAGGAGCTACTATTAGAAGATTACTCATTGGTTCATGGTCTCCTTGTCCTTGTTATGATGGTCAATTTAGAATCAAAATTTCACCACTTTTCAGAAAGATTTACTATAGATTCTTTACCTTCTTACCTTCTTATCACAATAATTTCCATGATGAGGAGGAGAGAGACAAATACCTTTCCATTCTTACCAAAGCAATTGCTTCTACCAATTCATGTTCTCAATATTTAGAGAATGAGATTGAAAGATTGAAAAATAGTACAATACTCAGTATGGAAATTGATTATTCTTCAATTACAGGAATACATTTACAAAAATGTTCAGTAGATCAAAGAGTATTCAATGAAGAGCTCTGTTTGCTTGTTCTTCAAGTGAACCAGGCACCAACATTCTACTCTAGAAAAGTTAAAGATGGATACATTAAAGATATGAATACAAAGAAACGAAACGATTTTACAGAAAATTGTGCAGCATCTATCAGCACTAGACATTTCATTTGTGGCAGTGAAAGAGAAATGAAGAGAATTGCATCAATTCTCATTCAAAGCGACACCACAGGTACCTTGCGTAAACTCTATCATGAAGGAATGAAGAGCATTGACTTGGAAACTGAACCAGTTGTTGTAATCTCAAGTCCAGTTGTTGAAAATTCAACCTCCTCATCACCAAATAATTCAACGGCAATGAAAATGTTAAATAATTACAAACTTTCTGCAGATAGAAAAGTATTAGGGGAATGTATTTTCAGTCATTTGCAAGAGAATTTTAGTCAACTCTTGTGGGAAAAATTACTCACTACATCTATGAGAGAAGCAGCCAATCAAACTGGTATTGATTTAAGAGATAGAGGTTATTCAGACGATGAATTGGATAATCTCCAACTCTATCAAATTCTTGGAAATGAAAAATTTACAAAGGACATTTACTTTTCCTTTTGTAGAGGAAGATTTTACAAAACGAGCGAGTATCATCATGTTAATGGAAAATGTTGTGCAATAAGTGAGAATCCAACCAATAGTACCACTACTACTACTGCAACTGTTCAACCAAAGAAAACAACAAGTAACCAGGCAGTTCTAGGAACGCCATTCAAGTTTGTAAATATTGGCTCTGTAATTGAATATCCTCTTCCTCCAAATTTTCCCCCTGTAAAGAAAAGATAATTGAAGAAAAATAAGTCAAACATTGGAGTTAGAAATATGTTTATTGAAATAATACTAAAATGTACATCAAATTTTGGTTTGATATTTTATGTCAAATCGAAATTGATTCTGGTTTTATTTACAATATTATTACATCGTTTCGATTTTGCATTCTTATTATTTAACAACCTCCTCTTAATCTCAATACTAAATGCACAGTTGAATCCTTTTGAAGATTGTAATCACTAATAGTTCTTCCATCTTCCAATTGTTTTCCTGCATAAATCAATCGTTGTTGATCTGAAGGGATACCTTCCTTATCAAATATCTTTTGTTTCATATTCTCAACAGTATCATTTGATTCCATTTCAATAGTAATTGTGTTTCCTGTCAATGTTTTTACAAAAAGTTGCATTCCTCCTCGCAATCTCAATACCAAATGAAGTGTGGAGTCTTTTTGAATGTTATAATCATTAATAGTTCTGCCATCTTCCAATTGTTTACCGGCATAGATGAGTCTTTGTTGTTCTGGTGGAATTCCTTCCTTATCTTGAACCTTTCTTTTAACATTTTCAATTGAATCATTAGATTCAACTTCCAATGTGATGGTTTTACCAGTGAGTGTCTTGACGAATAATTGCATGATTGTTAAGTTGTTTTTTCTTGTTGTTTTGTTTGAATTTCCATTGAAAAAAGATTTTTCAATCTTCAACTATTTAACTGTAAAATAACAATTCAAGTATTTTTAGAAAATAGTTCAACAGGAACTTTTTTGATGTGTTGTTCCTACTTTGTTTCTTGCCGCAAATTGTTTGAACTTGTTCATTCTTTGTAATTCTACCTTTATGGCAACAAGACTACAAGCAAAAAGCATTCAATCAATTGGGGAATAAAAAGGAACGGTTGATTATTAAAAGAACAATTCCACCTTATTCATGAGAATGATTGCATTGTTTATTTAATCAGAAAAATCAGATCCAAAATCTGAGAAATCGGATCCAGAACTACTACTACTACTGCTAGAATTCGACCCACTTCGTTTGTGTTTTGATTTCTTACTATCCTTATCTTTAGAGCTACCAGCAGCTACTACTAATGGATCTCCAAAATGAATATTGGCCTGCATAAGGGGTGTACCTATATGTAAATCACCCTTTAAAACAGGTGTACTGAGATGAATTGATCCAGAGCTCTGTTTTTGCGAATCTTCCTCATCCCCGTAAGGATTGGAAAAGTTATCAAAATCTCTTGGTGTTTCGAATGAATTTACATTATATGAATCCTCGGCAGTTTCATTTGATGGTTCTTCAAGATTAGTTGACAATGGAGGAACCGTCGAATGGTTTTCAGGTTCTTTGTGAGATAATTCATCATGAATTTGGGTTGGTTCTTCATGGTATTTAGGGGAAGGAGGACAAACCTCTAGATTTGGTTCCATTATATCACCAAGTATTGGAGTTTCCACGGATGTAGCATGAACAACTTCATGATTCTCAGGATATTCTGTTTCCAAATGTACATTATCCACAATGTTGAGATCTTCATTTGTATGATTTTCGTTCGGTGCCTCAATGTTATCTAGACCATAAACACGCGAAAAATCATTACCTTCTTCATCACGCTTATCTCCTTCATGAACCTCTCCTTCATGTTGGTATTTGTGTGGTTCCTCATCCTCGTAAGGATTGGAGTATCCAAATGTGTTTTCCTCCCTTTCCTCTTCTTCGTTTTCTTCCTCTTCTTCATCTCGATTTTCATCATGTTGGTATGGGTTTTGGAATTTCTTTTCATCGAGTGAATCATTAAGAGATAAAGGATTTTGATTTTCCAATGGTTCATGATGTTGGTGAGTTGCTTCCAATTCAGTATGATATTCTTTCAAGACAGTTTGTTTCTTGTAAGCATTTTCTTCTTCTGTTTCTTCCCCTGATCCATCATAATTTTTAGAATTATTTTGATCCTGTTTCTTTTCAATAATTTCAAATTCAATATCGTCTGTAATGTCGGATGCATACCCCTTTTCATTGTTAATTCCGAGTCTGTTCTCATCATCTAGCTCATCATCTTCCTCCTCTGTAAGGAAAACTTGGCCATTTGAAACTGCTTTAGGAGTTGGAGCAATGACACTCCCTATTATAACAACATCGTTTTGGATTGTTTTTTCTGATGATTTAGGTGTCGATGGCTCTGGTTTCTTCTCTGGAAATTGAGGTTCAAGATTTACTCTTGCATGAAGATTGAAATAGGAAATGACATATTCTGGGCTCTGGTTGAAAATTCC
Organism: Naegleria gruberi; assembly: GCF_000004985.1. Lineage (NCBI taxonomy): Eukaryota > Heterolobosea > Eutetramitea > Acrasida > Naegleriidae > Naegleria > Naegleria gruberi. The sequence goes on along the minus strand of NW_003163320.1, from coordinate 331,785 downwards.
CTTAATCTTTTGCTGCTGTTCAGGAGTGAGTTCAAATTCTCCTTCTGAAACATTCAGTACTGTAATAAATTTTCCTTTTTTGATGAGAGTAAATAAGAATTGTTTGATCGTCCTTTCATTATCTTCCTCTCTCAAAATAATAGCCTCGTACTTGTTTAACTTTCTTTCTGCATTCATTGCCTTATCAGCAAGTTTTAACTTCTTTTTAGTGAGTGGATATGTTACAGTTGCTGAAAGTGATGGATTCTTCTTATCAGGAACCTCTAACAACTTTTCAATATTTTCATAATACAGACTTGGAACATTTGCAAGTAATGGATGACCTCTGAAAGGGAAAATGTAATGAGAGAGGTCGCTATTATCAACAAATTCCAAATCATATCTCATTTTGATAAGATAATTAGTATATTCCATAAACCTAAAAGGATAATCAAGACTAAGGTCTTTCCTCCACTTGTCAATTAGTTCAACAATCTTCAACCCCTTTTTCTGAATATCTTTTTGCAGTATGAGTGCTTCCTTTTGTGCTACAAGAATTAAACCAGGATTTGAATCCTTTACAGCATTATATTCCTCAACAAGACAATGAAGCTTGTCAAGAACATCCTCTCTTTCCCAAATGGCTTCCGTTACTTGTATTGTTTTTAACTTGTGATTTTCCAAAAGGTCTACAACCATTGAAAGTTGATGAAGATTATATATATTGTATTCACTTCCGTATGCATTAAAAAAGTATTCTACATCAATGAAAGGTAACTTCATCACAAAAGCCAATCGTTCCAATCTTTTCATATATATAAGCTCATTGCTCATCAATGCAAATCCTTACCTTCTTTTTTGTTTTTCAAACTCGCTAATCATTTCCTCATCATTTAATAGTACAGCCTTCTCGTTTTTAAGGGAGACTGTACTATACATTCCCTGATCTGAGAAGGAATAATTTTGTGTTTTATTATCCCTGGAAGGAGTTGAACCACTAGATAATTTCCTCTTACTTTTAGTTGAGCTTGTACTACCAGATGATGAAGGAATTCTCTTCTTTGAACTTCCCACTTGTTGAGAGCCTGGTCTTGCACCACTACCAGCTGTTGCCAATGCTCCTGAAGAAGCCTTCTGGCTGCTTGTAGAAGAAAACCTTTTAGTTGTTCCCTTACTAGTGGTGCTGCTGCTCATTTTTGTTTTCCTTTGGATGAATGAGGTGTGTTGCAGTGCAGAGAGAGAATTATCTGTCGTACACAATCAAGATTTCCCACCAAAACTTTTAACGAGACGTAAAGAGGATGATTTATAACATTATTTTGGTGCTCAGTTACTACTGAAATGTTCATAACATTTACAACTCTCACTTCCTTTCATAAAGAGATAGATTTATTAATCACATTTGATAATGAGATGTTGCCTATCTGTTTGTTGCATCTTATTGTTTTGGTGCAAATACATCAGGAAGGAAATTGGTGTGTGCAACAATGGATGTTCTTTCAATTCGGATATTGTTATGCTCTTTCAAATATTGCTTCAAGTTGTGTCAAAAATTCAGCCATATTAGAAAGTTGGGTTTACATAGTTGGTCCTTCATCTCCATCTCCAACTTCTTCTTCATCCAAGTAATCTTCATCATCGTCAAAGTTTTCGAATGCATCATAGGCATCTCCTCCATCGGATTCCTCATCCTCAGCAAGAATATCACCATTTTCGTCATCATCATCGTCTTCATCGTCATCATCCTTTTTTTGTTTGAAGAGCTTTTCCAATCGTTGTACATTGGCTTCATCACTTCCAGAATTAAATCTCTTATAGAGCATCATGAGACGCTTCTTGTTTGGTCTGACAACTATTTCGCTTGGGAAATAGCCAGTTTTTATACCAAGACTTTGCATGAGTGGATCCTTTTTTTCATCCAAACAAGCTTCACAATGTTGTGAGTCAACATAGTATGGAGAGTTTCTAATTCTTCCTCTTGAATTTCTCATTTGTTCAATCATAACATGTAGAGCATCAGAGATTGGTTTACATTTATGAATCTTAACTTCGGGATAAAGAGGAGGAATCAAAAGAGCCTTTCTTTGCATAGCTTGATAAGGAGTTAAAATTTGTGGTTTCTTTGCTTGTTCTTCACCTGCATTAGCAGCAGTACCACTTCCTTCTTGTTGTTGTGAAGCAGCTCCTCCCGAAGAAGGAATTCTGCCCATTGGAGCAGCACCTCCTCTACCTCTTCCTCTTGGTGGCATTTTTTTTAAATATTAATTAAAATAAAATTTTATTAAATGCAAATTCAAAATGTTGAAAACAAAGCCTTCATTCTGGAGAGTATTAAACATTTTGTAATATTTGATGAGTTGTTTATATTGAAACACACTATTGAGAACGTTTTCCGAACCAAACATTTGCCGACTGATTCAATAACACCTCTCTGTCAACAAGCCTTCATGAAAAAACAACTTGAAAAAAAATGAGCGACTGGACATCCACTTCATCATCCTCATCATCATCATCTCTTATTCAACGTTTATTGATGGTGTATGAATTCTTTTATTTCTGTTTTTATGGACTTTATTTATTAGTTTGTGAATTGGAGCTACTTACTAAAATAAAGTCATTGGTACCATTTTTCGGAGTTAAAATTAAACCACTCATGTCCACTTTAGAAGAAATGATTTCTCATAAAATTGAACTTGTTAAACCAGAGGCTGATCAATTTTATATTATTACAGGTGCCAATTCTGGTATTGGTTATGAAACTGCCAAAACACTGGCCTGTGAATTTGGTTTTAATGTAATTTTAGCTTGTCGATCTGAAGAAAGAGGAACCGAAGCATTAAACAAAATTCAACAAGAATTGAATAAGAAAAACTCAAAAGTAATTTTGAAATTCCTTTCATTGGATTTGAATTCATTGAGTAGTGTCAAATCATTTGCTGAAAAGATTAATCAACAATATAAGGTCAAGTGTCTCATTGCTAATGCTGGAATAATGACACCACCATATGGTTTAACAAAGGAAGGACATGAAACTCAATATGGATGTAATTATTTGGCTCATGTTCTCTTAACATTATTGTTAAAGAATAATTTGGCTGAAAATGGACCAGATAGTAGAATTGTTTTTGTTGCATCTGAAGCTCATCAAACTGGTCATGTTGATTTGGAAGATCCTGATTTTAAAAAGAGACCTTACAATCCATTCCATGGTTATACTCAATCTAAAATGGCTCAAATCATGTTCACTTATCATTTTGATAAGTTATTGAAAAAGGAAGGATTAGGTGGTAGTGTTTCAATTAATGTTATTCATCCAGGTATTGTTTCTACAAATATTGGTTCAAATATTTGGTTCCCATTCAATTATGTTTTCAATTGGGGTATTAGTCTTGTTGCTCTCACACCTATTGAAGGTGCTATTAATCAAATCTATGTTTCTTGTGCTAAGGAATTGGAAAGAGTTTCTGGAAAATATTTTTGTCATTGTAATCTTGCAAAGAGTAATGCTGAAAGTTATGATCCTGAATATGGAACTAAATTATATGAAAAGACTTTGGAAACTTTGAAACCTTGGTTATAAAGAATTTATTTATTTGATAATAATTGAATTTGAAAGCAAAATATTTAAAAAATTTATTAAAAAATTATCAAGTTTACAATATTATTGTAATAAACAATTCTTTTTTGTTTCAGTTTTAGAAGGTAATATATAAATTAATTTAGATAAATCCATAAAATAGGCATACTTTAATTGTAAATACCAAATTGGAGCAAAAATATTTAACATTATTTTTGAATTGACTTCAACAAATACTGATTTCCTTAATGAATATGCCTTTTTAATAGCATTAACTATTTGTACATTTACATTATTCTTAATATCATTATTAACATAATTTTCATAATAATAAGAATGTAATCCAATAATTAATTCTAAATGTCTTCCTTTAATTTCCTTAATTGGTTCAAACCAATCATTTAAATTATTAAAACTCTCTTCATTGTTCATTGAAAAACAATAAATAAATAATTGTTTAAATCTTAATAATCTATTTATGTAACTTGATTTATTTCTATAAAATCTCTCTTCTCCACTTGTATCCCATATTTGATGTTTAATTAATAATCCATTTATAGGTAATGTACATGTTTTTATACAAAAATCAATTCCAATATTTTTATAAATTTCAAACTTTCCATTTCTAATAATATTATGATAGGTTGATTTTCCAATTCCAAGATCACCCAATGTTATATATCTTAATAAATAATCACTTGGTGGATGTATTTCAATTGGATAATTAATTTTTAATAATTTATTTCTATAAAATTCTAATAAATTACATTGATATTCATTTAATATTAAATCAATATCATTTTGATCTGATAATGAGGTAGGATTAATATTTCCTAATTTAATTCCTAATTTTAATAAATATAAATTTGTAAAATAATTTATATTTCCCATTATTCTAACATATTCTATAGAATTATTATTATTATTATCATTATTATTTTCACTAATACTATTGTAATTAGTATTATCATTAGAAATATTTAAAATAGTATTATCATTAGAAATATTTAAAATAGGTCGGAATGAAATACAACAACTTCCATTTGCAATATCATCAAATAAAACACAACATTCTTCAATAATATATTGTAAAGATTTACAAATTGATGAAAGAGAAGTAAATAAATCAATGGGTTCTAAATATTTAATAATTTCCCTCCATTCATCTTGATTCATTTTTTTTTTAATTAATTAAAGAAAAATATATCATCAATTTTTAATTATAGAAATTAATTATGGTTCAATATCATTAATTAGTGATCGATGTTACAAAATACTTTACAAAATATTTTACAAAATAATTTACTCTTGATCTTTTAATTTCTTTAATTTAATTAACCAATCATCTTCTGAAAACCATTTTAAATCTTTTGGTGGAGCCAATTCAATATCTTTAATAATATTCTTTATGGAATTTACTTTTTCAGAATCTAATATTATATCTGATGAGGATGAATTAATTCTCTCCTCCTCATCATCATCATTGTTACTAATTGAATAATCTGATGGTGATGTATTGTTTTCATTATTATTTAAATATTGAATTTTAAGTGTTGGATCAAGTGCTCCCAATGTTATTTTAATCTTTTTCTTCTTTCCATTCGTGTTATTATTATTATTATTAGTATGATTAGTATTATTAATATTATTTGTATTTGATTGATTATTTTGTAAAACAAATGCCAAGGCTTTTTCAAAATCAGTATCAAAATCATCAAATGTTAATTCTTCTTTTTCCGTAATTTCTTTATCTATTGTACATTCATCATCGTCATCTTCGTTATAATTAAATTCTTCATTATTTATTTGTGTATATCCTAATTCTTCATAATTTTCCTCTTCTTCACTATCACTATCACTATTATTATGATCTTGTTGTTGTTGTTGTTGTTGTACAACTTCCGATAATGTCTTATTTTCTTCCTCTTCCTGATGAAGTGAATCACTTTCTTTATTCATTTTTTTATTAATAATCTAACATATTTAACTCGTATTAATATATTTAAAATGATGATGATATTTATTGATAAACAAATGAATTTACCATTGATTTCAATTCTCTTGAAGTTTTTTCATATGCTTTTTTAACACGTTCCAATTCAGATTCAATATCATTTAAAGTTCTACTTGATTTTCTCTTTTCTTCTTCTAATTGAATAACTTGTCTTGTCATTTCTGTTATTGTTTGTTGAAGTGATTTGTTACCTTGTTCTAATTGTTCAATTGCAATTTGATATTCTTTCATTGTTATTTCTTGTTTTTCAATCTTTGATAATTTTTCAATGAATTGATTCGTTTCCTTTTCTAATTTCAATTCAATTTGTTGTTTTTCTTTTGTTAATACTTGAATTGTTCTTTCAAATTTAATCATTCGAGAAATGAACATTTCTCTTTCATCTTGATCTTTTTGAATTTGTTCTGACATTTCTGAAATGTTATCTTGAACTTGTTGTAATTGATTTTCAATTAATTTCTTTTCTTCATGCAATTTTTTAATTTCTTCTTGTGATTTTTCAAGTGAATTTGTTAAATTTTCTTGACTTGATCTCAATTCCAAATATGAATTTTCAATTTCTGTTAATTCTTGTTGAGTATTTTCTAATTGTTTCTTTAAATTATCTCTATCAATTTCTAACATTTTAAATCTCATAAAAAGTTCATTATTTTCACTTTCCTTCTTTTCTAAACCATTTCTATAGGTTGATGATTCATCTTGAGAATGTTGAATTTGTTTTTCTAATCTTTCAATGGTTGATTCAAGTGTTTGACATTTTTCAATATATTCTCTCAATTTCATTGAAGAATCTTCTAAACAAATTTTAAGATATTGAATTTCATCAGATTTTGTTTCAACCAATTGTTCATTTTCTAAATTCAATTCTTTTGCTTTTTGTAAAGATTTTTGTTTTTCTTCTAATTGAATTCTTAAATGTTCTAATTCATCTTTACAATCTGATAATTCTCTACATCTTGATTCATATTCTCTCTTTAAATCATCAATTAATTTCAATGAATCATTATGAAGAGTCTTGTAATGATTTGATTGTGCATCTGAAACTTTCTTTTCTTGTACAAGTGTTTCCTTTTCAACTTTCAATTCTGAACATTGTTTTGAAATATTCTTATTTTCTTCTGTTAATCTTTTAATTGATTCTTCTAACAGTGGATTATTATTTTCTCTCTTTTCAATTTCAATTTGATATTTGAGATCTGAAATTTGAACTTGTTTTGCATCAATTTCATCTTCCAATCCCTTAATCTTCTTTTCACTACTCAAATATTGCATTTCAAATGTATCACGTTCTCTAGCAAGTTCTAATAATTCAAATTTAGTTTGTGATAAATCATCATGTACACCACTTGTGTTATTAATGGTCTTTTTAAGCATTAATTGAATATTTTCCTTCTCTGATTTAATAGAATTAATTTCCATCTTGGATACTTCAATATCATGTTTTAATTTTCTAATTAAATCTTCCTTCTTATCATTTGAAGAAAGGAGTTGAATATTTTCCTCTCTCAAATTTCTTCTATCTTCACAACATTGATTCAAATTAGTCTTTAAAGTTGTAATAGTATATTCATATTCTTCTGTTGAATTTCTCAATGTTTGAATTTCAAGTCTATTTTCATAGAAATCTTTTTTCAATTTTTCAATTTCCAAATCTTTTTGTTCAATTTCAATACCAAGTTGATCAATTTCATTCTTTCGATGAAGTGCTTGTTTTTCAAGTGATGCAAGTCTAATTGAATTTTCAACCCTCCTTTCAATTTCTGAATCTAATCCAAGTTTTGAATCAATTCCACATGATTGAACAAGTTTACTCATTTGCTCTTCAAGCGTCTTTTTAGCAAATAATACTTCTTCTAATTGTGATGAGCGAGTATTATTTGTTTCTTTAAGAGAATTAACTCTAATTGATAGAGATTTGTTTTCCTCTCTGAGTTGATAGATGGTTAATTCTGATTGTTTTTGTTGTTCATTCAAGTTTTCTTTCAATGTGCTAATTTGATTCTTCATTTCAGATTCACTCTTATTCTTATCTAAATTAAGATTCACCACTTCATCAGATAGTGTTTTAAGTTGTTTGGACTTATCTTCATTCTCCTTCTTTAGTAGAGTGAATTGTGATTGTATCTTTTTAAGATCAACTTCAAGTTCAAGCTTTTTAGCACTAACTGCATGAATTTCAGAACTCATTCTTGTTCTCTCTTCCAAATCATGTCCAATATTATTCTTCAAATCATTGATGGTTTTCTCTGCTGATCTCTTACTCAATTCCAAATCATTCTTTAGCATTTTAATTGTTTCATCTCTCTTGGAAATTTCTGTCTGATTGGAAGAATTGGATGAGGAAACCTTTGAATTGAGTTGAATTACTTCTTCTCTCAATCTTTCCTTCTCCTTCTTTTCACGTTCAAGTTCATTGGAAAGTTTTTTAAGAGCTTGTTCAAATTCATTTCTTTCTTCAACAAGTTTTGAATGTTCATTTCTAGCAACTGATTGATATTCTTCTAATCTAGATTGTAATTCTTGATTTTGTTGAGAAAGTTGTTGAACAGTTCTATCTAGTCTTTGCAGTTCATAATTCAATTTTGGTAATTGATCAATTTGTTGATACATTTCTTCAACTTCAGATTCTTTAGCTTCAACTGAACTTGATAGACCCTCAACTTCAACTCTTAAATCTTCATTCTCTTTTATGGTTTGATCAAACAGTTCTTGTTTCTTCTCCAATTCACCACTCAAGTTATTATTTCTCTGTTTCATTTCCTTTAATTGATCTAACAATTCAGAGAAGGAAACATCTTTCAATTTGATTTCATTCTTTAAACTCTCAACTTGTTGTTGTAACTCCTTAGCAGCCTTTGTTTCATTTCCTTGTTGTTTCAATTTTAGTTCATTATTTTCAATTTGCAGAGCTTCTATCTGATTCTTTGCTACTGTTGAAATGTATTTATCCCTTCCATTAACAACTTGTTCATTCAATTTAGTATTTTCCTTTGATAACTGTGCAATATACTTTCTACTTTTTTCCATTTCTTCTTCCAACGCTGCTTTTTGGTCTGACAGCTTTTCAAAATCAACTTTTGAAAGAGTACAATTTTCATTGAGTTTCATATTTTGTTCTGATAATTCTTGAATTTTTTCACTCATTTCCATGACTTTTGATCTTAAATGATTTCTTTCCTCATCAGTTTTAACCAATTCCTCTTCTAAACGCTCAATATTCTTTTGAAAGTTCTTTCTTGTTAGAGATTCAATGTTGAGAATTTGTCTCAACTCTTCCGATTCCAAGTTGACATTTTCCTTTTCTTCCTTATAAGATTCAAGAATTCCGTCTTCATCTTCAAAGTCTGAATTAGTTAAAGATTTTGAATTGATAGAATTCTGCCTTGTAGAAATTTCATTACTATTATTCAATTGTGGAAGTGAATTAGAGACAGGTCTAATAATTTCCTCATCACTATCATCTTGATTAATATTTACATGATTATTTTGATTCGGTCTTGAATTGAATGAAACTTTCTTAGAGGGAGAATTTGTAACAGAGTTTGAATTTTTGAGTGGTGATGGGAATCTGTGTACATTTGATAACACACTTGTGTTTTCATTATTAATATATGGATTGTTGGAAATTAAGGATTGTCTTAATCTTGAACTGTACTTGGCACTTGCCAATATTTCAGTGTAATTATCAGGAAGAGGATATAAACATGTAATAAATAAGTTAAATGTATCTTCTCTCATTGTATCTCGTAGAATGTGAGTTAATTTTGAATCTCTATATGGAACATAATATTTGCTTGGTGTTGAACTATTACTCTGACTAGAGAGTGTTGAACTATTCAATGATACGTTGGATATTGGTGATGCATTCAATAATTTACCAATTCCTGATGTTACTGCAGCTAGAGCATTAAAAGTTTTGGCAATTTTTGATCCTTCTTCGTTAGTTGCATTTGGTGTATTATTCATCGCTTGTGAAAATTCTCTTGCCTTTTCAGAACCAGCCAACTCTACAAAAGTGACTCTACTTGAAATTGAATGAGTTTGAATATCTACAGATGAGGAACTTGCTGATATGAGTTGAGGCCAATTCTGATCCAAATATAAAGTTAAAATTGAATGACTTCTAGTGTGAAGATCAGGTGGTTTCATTCCAGATGTAACAGATCTGTTCTGTTTTGCATATTTTAAAACAGTGAAAATATCTTTTGGTTCTTTCAATACATGTTTCTTCATTCCCAATATGACAGTTTTAGTTTTTTCATCAGCAACTTTTAATCCCTTACTATTATTACTTGATAGTAAATCTGTGATATTGTCATTGTAAATTTGTACAAAAGAAACTGATAATGTAAATTTAGCATTGTAAACACCTTGTCCTTGTCCATAAGTGTACATGAATTTAAAAACATCCTCAACAAATCTTGGTATTAATCCTCTTCTTTCATCATCTCCAATTCCTTCAAGTGCATAACTCTTTCCTGATCTAGTCTATTTATCATATCACAATTGTAACAATTCAATAATAGAGTATTATTACTACTTACTTGACCATATGTTATAATATTTGCGTTAACTCCTCCAACAAAACTCTTAAATAAAGGATAACCACAACTTGAATAAAACATTGATTGATTTGCAAATTCATCAAAAATTCTATCAAATGTAAATTGAAAAGAAGTTGATGATGAATTTGCCTTATTCAAATACTTTCCAATTAGAACTGTTTTATGATCTTCCCCAATTTCCATTATTCTATTTGTATCACTAACTATATATGAAGATTTATTGAGAGGTCTTACCCTACCAACAATCTTGAAAACTCCTTTCGATGAAGTTGATTTGAAGAGAGTGGAAATATCATTAATTTGATTAGTTTCATTGGATGAATATCCTTGAGGTTTAAATGATAGATTTGAATAATTTAATCCAGGAATTCTGTAGACTTCATTTAAACTCATGTTTGTATTTTGATATGATGTTGAGGCTTGATTAGAAAGGCTTGAAATATTATTATCATATTCCGATTGTTGTTGTTGTTGTTGATATGATGATTCATATCCATTATCTGATGATGAAGGTGATGTTACTCTAGTCAAATATTCAGGCAAATTAAGGTCTCCTCCATTGGATGAGTATTGCCTCTGTTTATTGGTGTGTTGGTGGTTCATTTTTATTTTGAGTGATAACGGTTAAAAAACGAGGGAATTTTCTTTGATGGGAAATGATAAATGTAAATACTCATCGTGATGTCTCCTCCATCCAATAATACTCTATGTACCATGAACAAACATATTAAGATTCTTTTTTAAACTTTTTTATATACAATTTATTATTATTAGGGATAAATTATTTATCAGCAGAACCACCAGCACCAGCACCACCTTCTTCATTAACAAAATATTTAGCCTTCTTTACACGACTCAATTCCTTCATGACAGCTCTTCTCTTCATTGTTGATTTCTTTGATTTACTCTTAGCTCTTTCTTCTTGAACTTGATGTTTCATTTGTTTCATCTTTAATTTCAATTCATTAATTGAATTCTTCTTTTCTCTTTCAGAATTAATTGCTTTCAATTTACGAAGCATATTTGCTCTTTCAACTTCCTTATCACTCATTAATGCAGTTGTTAATTCATGAATTGGAGCATCTTCTGCAATGAAATCATTAAGATTATTTGTTAAACCTGTAACTTGAACAACTTTCTTTCGTTGTTCAGAGAATGGTAATTGTTTCAATAATTTAGGTTTTGGAACAAAATGAGCATCATGACCTGCTGTTGATCTTGAATTAATTGCCTTATAAAGTGAATCTTCTTTAACTGGAATTGGAAGATGTTTTAACTTTCTTAATTGTGAAACTGTTCTCATACCATACCATTTCTTTGTTAAATGATTATAAACTGGATTATAGAAACGTTCCAATTCTAAAGCATACCAACATCTTAAAAAGATAATATCACCACGAATGAGTTTATCTTCAAAAGTTGCTCTAAAATCACCAGGTGATGCTTTATCTCCTCTAAATGGTTTTTTAACACTTCCTCTTAAACCACTGACAGTTCTCAGAGAAGCACCTTCATATTTTGCAACTTCCAAATCACTTGTAAACATTTTAGTAACAATACAAGTATTCTTATGAACTATTTTTGGATAACCAAGTAATTTCAATTTCTTTACAATTGAAAAATCTTGATCCATTTCCATAACATAACCAGTAGCTGAAACTCTAAATGTATCAACTTTTTCACTCAATGTTTGGAATGCAATAACACCTGTATTTTGTGGTACAAATGGTCCATAAATTGCTGCAATACAATGCATATATTCAGGTGTATACTTAATTTGACGATGTCTACCATTATCATCTTGCATACAATAAGTTGGAATGGATTGAAATCTTCTCCAACCAATACTAAATACAAGTGGATCCTTATTTTTAAGTGTTCTTGGATACCAACGATGTCTCTTCATTCTCATCTTGATTAAACCCATACGACACTCTTCTGGATGCATACCACCAACAATGATTGGATTTTTAAAATTAACATTTTCAATAAATTCTGTTGGGAATGAATTAATTTCAAGTCTAACATAAGATCCAGGTGAAATACCTTCAATTTCTTCACGTTGTTCTCTTGTTAAATTTTGGAATTCAGTCTTATTTAAAATCATTTGTGGATCATCTTCACGAAGTTTCTTCTTGAGTTTTTCAATAGTTGTAATTGGATCTTCTTCTTCTTCCTCTACTCCTGCAGAACCTTCTTTCTTATCACTTGATTTCTTTTCATCAAATTGAGCATCAAAAGATTTCTTCTTTTCCATTCTCTTCTTTTGTAATTCATCAAGAATGTCATCATTTTCATCATCTTGTTGAATTTCATCATCTTCCATTTCATCTTGTTCTTCTTCATCTTTTTCAACATTCTTTGATTTCTTAGAAGCAATTGGCTTATTATTAGCATCTCTTCTTGATGACCAATCACCTGTAACAAACTTGTTACGAATTGTTTCTCTAAATTCAGCATCTTCCCAATCATGTTTAATTTCTGTTGGTTCAATTTGAGTTCTAGTTCTATCAACAAAATCAACCTTCAAACGATCAACATTTAATTTCTTCTTCTTTTCTGTAATTTGTTTCTTAAAGTTGAAAATATCATCCAAATCATTCTTTTGTTGTTGAACTTGTTCTTCTTCATCATCATCATTTTGATTGGCTTCTCCATCATCTTCTTCTTCTTCTTCTTGTTCACCATAAACCAATTGTTGTAAACTAATAGTGGCATCATAAAATTGACTGCTAGCTCTTTCTTCCATTCCTTCTTTCCACTTGTTTGCAGCTGAACCTGTTCCATCTTCTTCTTCCAAATCAGATAATTCCTCTTCTTCATTACCTTCAATTTCAAATTGACCAGTTGATTCATTAACTTTTAATTTTCTAGGTTCAAAATATTCTTCATCATCATCACCAGCTCTAATGATTTTTCTTGTATTTTCATCTAAATCATCATCTTCTTCATCGGAATCATCATAAACGATATTCTCCTTCTTTTTAGAAGATTTTGTTGATGTATTAAGAGCCTCTGCATAAATTTCATCATCATTATCTTCATCATCTCCCATTAATTTAGCAATACCTCTTCTCTTTCTATGGAACTTTGAATCTTCATCATCAGACATTTCATCATCATCTTCATCATCTTCTTCAGCTTCATTATCAATATATTTACGAAGGAATTCTTCTTCATCCATATCTTCATCAAACTCTTCATCAATTTCATCTTCATCATCATCATCTTCCATATTATTGTTATTATTATTAAGGGATGAAGGTACAATGGTTGAAGATTTCTTTGCAATGAGAGCAGATTTAGCACCAGAGAATAATTTAACTTGTTGATTTGAAATTTTCTCATCTAAATTAATATCAGATTGTTCAATGAGAGATTTAACAATCTTTGAAGTTTCTTCAGCTTGATGTTTTCTTTCTTCTCTCTTTTCAGATGAAATATCCTTTCCTTTACGTGTTAATAATAATTCTTCAGCTTGATCAATTCCACCATGACGATTATTTTCATTCAATGATTCATTATTTGAAATATCAATATAAACATTATCCTTATCATAAAAAACTGAACCTAAATTACTCATTGGACCATATAAACCTTTGAATTTGTCTAATTTTGAACGTTGTTTTTCTTTTGGTTTTGGTGGAAGTGGATCTTCTAAAGTAGTAATATTATTTAAAGTAAAATCACCACAACCTGGAATATGAATTGGAGTTCCCTTTCTAAGGAAAGTATTTCTAACATAACCATATAAACAAACATGTCTTTCAATTTTAGAATTTTCTTCAATTAATTGTGGATCAGTTACATCTTCAAATCTATCAACTACAACACAAGGATGTGTTGTTCTCCATTTTATAGGTCTAGGTTTAATAATTGAAATGAAACGACTTAAATTAATTGTTTCACGTGGTGTATATAATCCTCCTCTTAAACCTGAAAGGTAAAATAATTTAGCACCATCACATACTTCTGTCCAAAATCGATGCTTTAATTTCTTTTTCAATTTTCTAACTGTTCTTGCTTTTTTAATTAAATCCAAATGTGTTAAAACACCCATCACTCTAGTCATACCATGAACTTGTAACATGTTTAAAAATTCAAAATTTTCCATTTCAAATCCATAAGAAGCATCAATTAATAATAAAACTAAATCTGCTGTTTTAGCCATATCAATCATTGCATTAATTTCATTTGGACATTCAAAAAATGTTGTTCTTGATTTTCCTGTTCTTACTGTAATTGGTCCTGTCACTTCTGTTAATGTTTGTTTAGTATATTGTTTAACAAGACTTGTAATTAATGTTGTTTTACCAGATTTAGGTGGTCCAACAACAGCAACCATTTTAGGTGGTCCTTCTCCATATATTCTTGATACTATTGGTGCATGTAATTTAGATTCAAATTTATCTAATTTATATTTTAAATCTCTTGCAAAAGCATTTCCTTTACCAACTGTATTGGCACGATTATTTACATAATCACCTTTTTGTTGTTCCTCAGAAACACCTAATTTCTTCTTTCTTTGAACTTCTCTCTTTTTAAATTTATTACCTGCTCTTCTAGCTTTATGTTCCTTGTTGATTTGTTGTTCGGAAGGAAGGCCTCCACCACCTCCTCCACTAGAAGACATTTTTTTTTTTCAAGTCAATTTTAAATTCAATTTTAATTGAACAAGCCTTTTTTCTTCAGTATTTTATTTGAAGTCATATTTTCATAGAAAAGATGTTGTTGGTAGAATAGATAGCATTAGGAGGATGTTAAAATCTATGGTGATGAAGATGGACTTTTGTTATTATTGGGAAGAGATTGATATGATGATTGAGAATTAATGATTGTTGTTTTAATGAACTTTTTGAATAGTACCACCAGATGATAACATGCCACGGTAAAACAAGATTCTCTCTGCTTATCCAATTATCATCATCATCATCATCATCAATAATAATTTTTACAAAATATTATTAAATAATATTAAAGTGCTCATCATAGTCAATTCTATGAAACCATTTGGAGAATTAAATAATTATTTGACTTCTAAAAGAGGCGTAATTTTATTCTATCAGAGACCGCCTTCAAGACAGCCGTTTGTAAATGGTTGACTTTAAACACGGCTTAAAAATGGAAATATTTTAAGCAAAGTACAATTTTAAAAAAATTGCAAAAAATGTCCACTGTTAAACAAACCCTCCTCAACAACTTAGGAAAGGAATTGAACGAAGCTGGTTACTTCACTGAACAATCATTCTATCACCCTTTGACCAAGACTAAGGATGCTAAGTTACCAAGTGATAGAACCAACGTTCCAAACGCTGATATCTTGAATAGAACAAAGGAAGGATACCTTTCAAATGAACAAATTTTGGACATCTTCGGCAAGCCTTTGGACTCAAAGGATTTCGAAATCACAAAGGACGAACAAGAAATCTTGAGAAACGATCCATCTCAATTCAAGGCTGTTTTACACATGGCACCAGCTGCTCCTTGCAAGGCTCACGTCTTGAACATGTTCTTGGATGACTGTGCTGATGAAAGTAAGTATGATGAAAAATACAAAATAATAATTAATTTTCGTGATCGTGATGATTAGCTCTCGGTAAGAGTAACGCCACCATGTTGCAATGGTCTCAATGTAACAAGCACTTCTACAAGTGGACTACTTGTCTTGCTAAACACAGAAAATGGTATGAAGCTCGTTATAACTCTATCACAAAGGTTGTTCCAGAACAACAAGTTAGAGGTATCCAAGATACTCACCCAAGAAGAGATCCATCTACTTACCGTGCTCCATCCTTCGATAACTAAATTAATAATAATTGGTTACACTTTGTATTAGAATAAAAGGGTTTCAAAATCCATAAAATTGCCACGGGCATTTGAATATTTAATTTAAATATTTAATTTAAATTATGAGAGGTATTTATTACAAATTGTTGTTGTTTATATGTACAAAAGTTTTAATTATTTGATGGAGAGATTGGGCTCATTAGATCTTATCCTTGTTGCTCTTTTCAAGTTTTGCTTGATTTTCCTTTAAAACCGTGTAAGGAGAAGGAAGATCCCAAGAAACGCCCAAACTTGTTGGTGTCGTACTCGTATCGAAAAAGTTTGAATTAAGCAATGATGAGAGAGGAGTCTTGGTATCGAGAGCATATACTGAGCTTGGAGTTGCACCAGTGGTTGTTGGATGAGCACTTTCTTGTTGGTGTTGTTCTGAAGACTTCAATTTGGGTGGAAGAGCAAATTCATTTTGTTGTTCTATCGTCGAAGAGCTTGCAGCAGACTCTAAATTACTATCAATTCTTTTGAGTGGTACCTTTCCTTGATTTTGAGGAACAGTAATGGTGAGTGAAGCAGGAGCCTTTGAAGTCTTTCTCTTCTTGGTTGATGGAGATTCAACTTCTTGATTTGCACTACTTGTTGTTGTGACAGAAACTTGACTTTCAGAATGTTTCAATGCTACAGCATCGTATACACTTGTGTGATTGGTTGCATTTTGAACTACCTTATTAATTTCTGCAGAGATACCAGGTGTAAGAGGAGTGATATCATTGGCAAAATCATCACCAAATACATTATTAATTAATGTTGAAGGAGTCATTTGACCTGGATCAGTAAGTGCAGATGAGGAAATTGGAAGAGATGGAATTGTGAGTGGTGGTGGTTTAGGTTGACCATTATTAACAGATACAGGAAGAGCAGAATTACTACTTGATACCATTGGTTGAGTATTATCATCTGATGAATCAACATCATCATGACTTCTCTTCTTACCTGATGAAGATGGTTTCTTCTTCTTTGAGGTTGACTTTTTCTTCTTTTCATCCTTTTCTGGAGTGGCAGCAACAGCAATTGAAGAAGAAGAAGTGGCAGCAGTAGCAGCAATAATATTTGATTGACCAGTTGTTGAAGTATTTGAATCAGATAATTGACTTGCTACATTAACATCTTCACCTAAATCACTACTTCCTGTTGGAATATTTCCAGTCTTATCAAATTTAGTATATTCAGTATTAGTTAATCTTTCATGAGGTAAATGAGCAACTTGACAATATCTTTGAAGAATAGATCTAGGATCTGTACTACAATATTCAAATAATTGATTTTCTGAATTAAATATCACTAGAGATATTTGACAATGACATAGAATTGATAATTCCATAGCCTTTTTAATTAAGCCTTGTTTACGTTTGTTAAATGTTACATGACGATTACGTTCATCAGTAATTGGTTGAATTGATATTTTCTTTCTACCCATTTTGTTATTAAAATTGAATGTTCTTATTACTTGTTATTACTTGTTATTTGATATTAATTGATTGTTGTTATTATTGTTATTTGATAGTAGTAATGGTAGAGTAATATATATTTGATGATATAGTAGTAAATATCAGTGATTAATTAATAAATAATATATCGGAAGGCTGAATGTAACAATGTAGAGATGAAGAAGAAGTATTATTCAAACAATTGTGTGAATCGGGTGATGAGATCAAATTATTTGGTAATAATAGAATTTGAAAAGATGTTGCTAATAATAGCGTTGGTTTCTTGCTAGAGAGGCTAGAGAGTAACGGTTTTTCAACGTTGAAGCTGCTTGATGGCCTTGTTCTAAAGATAGAGGGCTAAAAATATTTTTTTCTATTTATTTTTAAACTGCAGCGTTGCTTTACAATGAAAAATATCTGTCAATCTAATCCATTGGGAATCTATAGGGTGACTTTCTAACATTGGAGGTTGGAAAAACATGTTTATGAATGTGGCTGATAAAGTTGAAGGTGAAGTGATAAGCTAAATGCATTTAGAAAGTAAAAAGGTTTCAAGTATGATCAAAAATAGGTTGGTAATTTAACAGATAAAAGGAATAAAAAATCACAAGCCTTCCTAGCTCAGTTGGCAGTAGCGCTGTCCTAGTAAGACAGAGGTCTTGGGTTCGATTCCCAAGGGAGGCATCTTTTGGGGTTTGAATTCTAGGAAAATTATTATTTGAACAATCACTGGTTGCATAATATTTCCCTAGGAAATTTTTCCTTCTTTTGCCTACGTGTTGGTAACCTTCTGCTCAGCAGAAAGAACATGAAATTATTTTTAAACAACAACAATTTTTCCTATCACCAACATCACAATGAGAAGAACAGTATGAACTTGAAATCAATCCCATTGATTAACTAATCATAAAAGAATCATTCTTGCTGAACAACAATTTTTCAAAATTCAAAAAAAAATACAGCAATCACTTGTACCAGACGTATTATAATTGCCTCTCTCTCAATTCTATTGATCATTTATTCTGTTAACAATAATCTTCTTATAGAATGGTATTTTATGAATATCCCTATTTAACAGAAGAAGCTAAAGAATCACTTAAAAATTATAAATATAAAAGTGGTGATGCTTCTATTTTATCTTATTGTAAGTTTTAATATTTTAATAATAATAATAATAATAACAATTAAATCATCATTTAATCTAATCAATCCAATCTATAATCAATCTAATCTAATATATAATCTAATAATCTAATAATATAAAATTAAAATATAGACATGCAACCATATTGGGAATATTGTGCTAAATTAATACCTAATAATGTAGCACCTAATACGGTAACATTATTAGGTTTTTTAGGAGTAATATTAGGATGGATAATATTAATATATTATAATATAAATTTAGAAAATCAAGTACCATCAATTGTATATTTATTAAATGGAATATTTTTATTTTATTATCAAACAATGGATGCTATAGATGGTAAACATGCACGTAATACTAAAAATAGTAGTGCATTAGGAGAATTATTTGATCATGGATTAGATGCTTTAATTGGATATTTTCAATGTATTATACTTGTTAGTTCATGTGATTTAGGTAATTCATATTATTCTATAATTGTTATTATTTTATATTACATGACAAGTATGATGATGATTTGGGAAGATTATGTTACAGATGAAATGAGATTTGGTAAATTTAATTCTCCAACTGAAGCTATCATGTTTGCTATTTTTATTTTATTTTATACTTTTATAATGGGTCAATCTTCATGGTCAACTGTTGTTTTTACTATTTATAGAAATGATAATAATATTATTTATTATTATTTATTTAAATTATTTACAAATAATAATAATACTGATAATATAACTAATACAATTATTAATAATAATAATATATTAAATATTCAATTTAATTATTTAATAATTACAATTGCAACATTATTAGGAGCATCAATTATAATTAATAATATTAAAACAGTTTTAAAATTTGCATCACATTCAACACGTAAAAGATCACATAGAACAATGTATGTTATTGGTGGTGTTAGTGGTGCATTGATGGGTTTAATTTCATATTTAATTACATGTTTATTATATATTATATTTATTATTAATGTTCCATATTTAGTTAAAACATATTTCATTTCAATTTCAATGATTTATGGTCTAAGTGCTTCTTATATTCAAACTAGATTAATATTTGCTAGAGTTTGTGGAGCATTAGCACCTTCATGGTTCATTATCATGTTACCTACTCTATTATTATCAATTACTTGTTTTATTTTTAATGATAATTCTAATATTATGATCATTTTAATGCATTCATGTTTATTATTTATTATTACTTGTTATATTCATATGGCATATCATGTCATTCATCAAGTTTGTTCTACTTTAAATATTCATGCTTTTAAAGTTAAACCAAAAAATAATTAATTTAATTTATTAATTTATTAAATATTATTATATATAATATTATTTTTATTATTAAATTGATACAAATACTACAGTACTGGTAGTAGTAGTCATAGTCATTAAATAAACTTTATATTTATATTACATATATTATATTATTATATTATTACATTGAAAAGAATAAGGATGAATTTAAAATTTACAGTAAATAATAACAACAACAGCAATAACTGATATAATGTTGTTGAGATGGAAATGTATTGATGGAATCTCTCAATAGCCTTCTTCACCATCCTCACCAGCATCACCACAGTACACGCATTTGAAAAAAAGAACGTTTAACGACAAGTAGTAAAAAAACATAGCGCCAATTTATAAAGCCTTAAAAAAATGGCAACATCAAGTTTTAGAAATAATGCTGGTGGTGGTGGAGGAGGTTCAAATCCTCACTATCAACAACAACAGCACACCACTCATTTACATTCTAGCATGTATCTATCAACAATAGAGAGTGCTTCATTAAAAGCGGAACGTTTAAGGGTAACAACATCACCCTTTGCAAGAACAGACTTTGCCATTAGAAGAGATTTATCTCAAAAGCCTTCGGAGGTAGTATTTTCATCATCAACAACAAATTTAAGATCCAATGATACAACTAATAATAATAATACTTTAACCCATTCCAAACAACATCAACAATATACAAATCGTTCTTCTATATCTTCTTCCTCATCATCATCTAAACAATATACTAATAAGGAAGATTATTCATTATTAACAATAGATAAACCTCAACAATTAATACCTCAACAAGTACATAAAACGAATACATTTAATTTAAATAATGATGATATAGAAGGATCCAAACCATTAAAGAATAATGTAATATTTAATAGACAATTAAATCCATTAAATCCAATATATAAATTACCAAGTGTAAGACAACCAACTAGAAAACCACCTGAATTTGAATTATTTGAAAAGAGACCACCTAAAGATATATTAAAAGTTGATGATATTATTTATGATGAAAATAAGAAATTAGCAAATGAAAGAAAGAAAAATTCAATTCCAAGAGATCCAATTACATGTGATGATATAAATCATCCAGAAGATTATGGTGATTTTGCTGTACGAGGCTTTTATAGATCTGATTATCAAAAGAGAATTCCAGAAAAACATAAAATTGACAAGATTAATGTTAAGGATATTAATGATGAATGGAAATTTTCAACAAGAAGATCAACAAATCCCCTCTCTCCACGTTATGATTATGAAAAATCAAATATTGGAAGAGAAATTGGTGAAATTGAAGGAAGTAAACCAGCTACTTTACCAAAACAATCAAATTGGACAAGAGAACCTTTATTAGAAACGAGAGGAAATTGTGGTCATGCCTTATCAAGCACTTTTCCTATACAACGAAGAGATTTTAGACAAATTAATTATGTTCAAGATATTTTACATGATGATAAGAAGGGAAATTATACAACGTTTCATATTCCTTCAAAAAGACAAACTCATCCTTTAGATCCAAATTATTAAATAAATTAAATTGTATCATATTGAGATTTTCAACTCTTAATAAAATTAACTCCTATATGAAATGAATCAATAATATTTGTAGAACATTAAAATTGTTACAAATATTATTTATTATATAAATCTACTATAGAATGATACATATGATATCATATTATTATTTAAATATAAATATACAATTAAGCAGTGAAAACCTTTAAAATATTAGTTTGACCAGCAACACCTTCAATGTGACCACTTGTAACAACAACGTATTGACCCTCTTCAACATATTTCTTTTCCTTTGCACTTTCAATGGTACGAGCAATAACAGTTTCAGTACCAATGACAGAACCAACAACGACAGGGAAAACATTACGTGAAATCATTAATTGACGTGCAGTTGACTTATTTTGAGTAACAGCAATACATGGTGGATTTGGTCTATATTTGCTTACTAATCTAGCAGTATTACCAGTTTCAGTGATTGTAATAATTAAACCAGCTTGAACATCATTGGCAGTTTTAACAGCACTTGAAGCAATAGTTTCAGTGACTGAAATTTTACCTTTCAATTCCAAAACAGCATCTCTAATCATATTAAATGTTTTTCTCTCATCTAATAAACATTCACTTGTTGTACAAATACGTGACATTGTTTGAACAGCTTCAACAGGATAATCACCCTTAGCAGTTTCACCTGATAACATGACACTATCAGTACCATCAAATACAGCATTAGCAACATCTGTCACCTCGGCACGTGTTGGTCTCGGATTTTTAATCATTGATTCTAACATTTGTGTTGCAGTAATAACAGGTTTACCATGAATATTACATTTGGCAATAATCATTTTTTGTGCCAATGTTACTTGTTCTAATGGAATTTCAACACCCATATCTCCTCTGGCAACCATAATACCATCACTCACTTGAAGAATTGAATCAAAATTATCTAATCCTTCTTGATTTTCAATTTTGGAAATAATTTTAATTTCCTGACCACGTGATCCTAAACATTTTCTAATATCTAAAACATCTTGTGCTTTTCTAATAAAAGAAGCAGCAATAAAATCAACATTGTGTTGAACTGCAAATTTCAAATCACCAATATCCTTCTCAGTTAATGCTGGTAAATCAACAATAACACCTGGTAAATTACATCCCTTCTTTTCACCAATTAATCCACCATTCAATGCAACACATCGAATAATTGTCTTTTCAATTTCAATGACACGACATGCAATTAAACCATCATCAACTAGAATTTCATCTCCTCTCTTTAATACTTTATACATATTCTTATAATCAATTGTAATTGAAACTGGTGAATGTTCAAAAGAAATATCAATCAATTTCTTTGTTGAGGTTGTTGAATGTTGTGTTGGTGGAATGGTTTGTTCCATTAATTGATTCATTATAATATCAACTGTATTATTTGTTACATTATTTGTATTGGAAGTATTAGAAGTAGTATTAGAAGTATTGCTATTATTACCATCATTGTCTTGTTGTTGTTGTTGAAGTTGAAGTTGATGATTAACTAAATTAGCAGTTAAAATATCAATAGTATTTAAACTATTTAAATGATTCATAACTTGTTGATTATCAATTTTAGGTAAATATTTTCCTTTTAAATTTGCATATTCTTCAGTATTTTGACAACAATAGAAATCAATAATTTGACCAGTCTTAATTTCAATACCATCAGGATTAAATTCCTGTTCTAATAAACCTGTTCTAATTTCAGGTCCTTTTGTATCTAACATTAATGCAACAATGGCATTATCACATTGTGATGCTGCAATACGTGTATTAACAACTGTTTGTTTATGGAAATCATGACTACCATGTGAGAAATTCATACGAATTGTATTTACACCTGCTTTAATTAATTTACACAAGGCTTCAACTGTTTGTGTTTTAGGTCCAATGGTGGCTACAATTTTAGTACGTCTAGCATAATCACCTTGTGGAATTTTCAATTGACTACTCACTTGAGCACCTGATAATCTTGCCCATTGATTGGTTGTTGCACTCATTGTTATGTTTTTGTTTGATTGTTTGATTGTTAAGAAGATTAGATGGATAGATGGTTGTTGTATGAATACAATATGATAGGAATGATCACAATAAAAATAGACTAGTATCAAATAAAACTTGAAGCAGCTTTAAATGTGTTGTGATTTTTTTTTTGATTTGTTGTATTTTCTTCAATTATTTAAAATGCAGTAGTCGGGTGAAGAGATGATGACAATGTGTAAGCTAGCTAATGATGATGATCAAGTAATCATTTGATGATTAGGATGTTAGAGGTAGGTTGAGAATCTTCAAAGTGGATAATCTTCTTTAAAAAATTCAAAGTGATAATGATGACTATCATTTTGGAAGGAGAGAAATAAAATAAAAATTGGAAACTTGTTCATTTTTATCTTGACTTCTATTTTAATTTTCCAAAGTAGGTTTGGTAACAATACTAAATTGATTTGATATTAACAGAGTTGAAACACCTTTTACAATAATATTTACAATTGTCAACATGTGATATTTTATCATTAATTTATTTCATGTATGATGATTTTTGTTTTGGATAAAGAAAGGAATGATTTGCCTTACTTTTACAATTGTTACTATCTTTCAATGTTATTGCTACCGAAGTGTGAACCGTACTTTCTCACATTTTACCTTCCGTCTTGAGGTATCTTCTGATTTAATTAGGCAATAAATAATTCACACCTACAAGATTGACTGGAGTTGGGCAGCAAGCAGACATTAAGACATTACAATTTCTCAATGGCTTCAATTCAAAACGACAGGTCATCAATTCTACAGTTCTCACTGTTGCCAATTCAACAAATTGGAAAATATCTTAAACTTACATCAAGATGTTATTAAAATTTAAAAAGAATTCTTAATTATTTGAATGACAGATCCAATTTGAATCCTTGATTTGCTACTTGAATAACTCACGTGCTTGTTGAAAGATCGAATAATTAATAAATTACTTACCATGTCAATCAACTAAACAGATTATTGTAAATGATTGTAGAATAAAGAACATGCACTGAACTCAAAAATTAGATTTTATAAAAAATACCAAAATAAAACTGCACACAAATAATTCATTCATTCTCAATATTCTAATTCTTACTTAATGCTTTGAGTATGTAGCTCAGAGGGAGAGCAAGGAGGCTCTTGAAGTGTGTCTAAAAAAAAGATCATGTCTAGATACACAGTATCCTGGTCGTCAGATCGAAACTGACCGTACTCATAACTTTTATTCATCTGCATGGAATCAACGTGACTTTTTGTTAACCTTTCAAGAAATCAATCTTTGGTGTACGCTTAATGAAACAGAAAAAGATATCGAACAGAAGTCAGAGCAAAAAAATGAGAGAAAGCAAATTGGAATAATAACTAAAAGAAATCTGAAAAACAAGTAACACGTATCTAAAAACCCCAATACTATGTTACGTGGCTGATACAATATAGTACTAGATAGTAACTGTACGGTTTGGTGATTAGATATACCGATGAACAAACATGATAAAATATAGTTATACTAAAATATTAAAGACGTAGTAAACAATATTCTCTTTTCAAGAAACATCAAATATTAGATGAGCTTCAAATATGCATCATTACTATCACATGGTTCATTTTTAATCTTTGTCGAACGCGTTTCGGATTGTTACACTGATAACCACTTAGGTTAGTAATAACACTTAACATTGTGATCGAATCCAAGTAAAGCATGTGCCAGTATATATACTTACCAAGTATGATGCCTTTTACTGTATTTGTAGTTAACCTAAGCTCTATCATCTGTTCAACACAAGTACTTAAAGTATTTGCTCCAAAATAAATTGGACATAAGACTTATTACTCGATTACGGTGCTAGTGGCACGTTTTGTGTTTTAGACGCAAAAATGAAATACACCACATGAGACCAACACATCCCACGCAGGTAGAGATAATACACAACTATCAAAAACAAAAAG
Source organism: Naegleria gruberi (assembly GCF_000004985.1). Taxonomy (NCBI): domain Eukaryota; phylum Heterolobosea; class Eutetramitea; order Acrasida; family Naegleriidae; genus Naegleria; species Naegleria gruberi. The sequence goes on along the minus strand of NW_003163320.1, from coordinate 306,432 downwards.
TTAAACTTGGTGTTCTTGTTCTTTGATGCTTCAAAAAATACTAACAAACCAAGTTATGTATTTATCAATTAACTTTCAAAATACAGACCGTAACGTAATTACTGCCAAAACAGAAGCCAAGTTTACAGAGTAATGAAGACTCCAGTGTATCGTATGAAACAAGCTTATTGTTTGGAAATGTTTTGAGAATGCTTCTGTTCTACTGTTTTTAATCCGTACCAGATAAGATATTCATTGGTGGGTTTACAGTTGAACACTGTGTTTCCTACTTCAGTTTGGTAGAAAACGAATACCAATAATACTAAGAATGCCGACAATCAATGGTTTTGGCATTTTCAATAACGATAGCTCTGTATGTTCTTATATAAGTAAATTTCATTTTTTATTTGGATTGATCTTGTGACTCAAATGAGGTTTCTTTATCTACTGTTTGTGAGCTTTCTGTATTGTCTTGTAATGATTGTTGGACTGTTGATGGTTGTTGTAAATATTTCAAATTCCAAACCATTTTACAATTTATTAAAAGTGACAATATTTCAACAATTATCATTAAAATTAGAATAAAATCCAATAATAAATTACTAAAATTAAAAATATTAACTCCAAAATAAATATTAAACACAACCATAATTAAATAAATAAATAAAATAATAAATTGTAATAATAATATTTTAAAATAATAATAACTAAATGTTGATGTAAATATTACTAATGGATTAATTAATAATAAAAATATAAATGTTAAATTAATATTATTTATATCTGATGATTCACTATTAATATTTACATAATTATTATAATATAAAATATAAATAATCATAGAATATAAAATAGTAGAAATAATACCAATTAAAAATTGAGTAATAAATAAAATATTATTCATTATAAAATATTCAATTTTAATTTTTAAATTTTTAATTCTACTATTTGTATATTGATGATCATCATTTGATTGAAATTGATTATTTCCGAGTGGTTCATATAATTGTTCTTCATCATCATTTATTCTAATCATTTTTTGTTATTTTTTTTTAAAATATTTTAATATGATGATGGATGCATTGATGATACTTGACATTTAAAAATAATAATTAAATAATAGATAATAATAAATAAATAATTAAATAAAATAAAAGAATTAAATTTATTAATTTAAAGGTACTTTCCACATTCTTAAATAACCATCCGATGAACAAGTAATTAAAACTTTTCTTTTTGGATTTAAACAAGCCTTTAAAATATTAGTATTTTGTAAACAAGTATGTTTAATTAAATGTATTAATTTAAATGATTTTTCACTTCTTTCAAAAAATACAATTTCATTATTTAAACCAATACCACAATATATATTTTCATTACAAATAAATACTTGTTTAAAATTAGAAATATTATTATTATTAGTTAATTGATTAATATTTAATTCAGATAAAATATAATGTTCATTTTCATCAATATCAAATAATCTAATAATTTCATCTTTTAATGTTGTTGCTAATATTAAATTTTTATAATTATCTACTTGAATAACACTACTTTTACATCCACTTAATTCTCTATATTTAATACAATTAGATGTATTACCTTTACTTATATGATTTATATGATGATGATCTTTCTTTTTCTTTTCATTTGAAGTATTTGAATTTGAATTTGAATCATTTAATATTTTATAAATTTTAATAATAGAAGCAAAACCAGCAATACATAAAAATGATTCAGTTAAAGAAAACATGTAATTTTCTAATTGACCTGTTTTAATTTTTTCAACTTGATAATTATTTAAATTATAAATTGAAATATCATCACATCCTTCTAATTGAGCAAATAAATATTTACCATTAGATGAAAATTTCATTGATTTTATCATTTTCTTTTCAGATGGTAATTGTATTGGTTTATCTATAATTATTGAATTATTTGTATTATTTGTATTATTAATATTTAATTTAAATATTTTAATAAAATTATCATAATCAATTGATACAGCTAATAAATCACCTTCTTCTGTTAATGCTATTGAAGTACCATAATCATTAACATTTCCAATTTCAATATCATAAAATTTCTTATTATCTTTAACAAGTAATTCATTCTTATAGATACGAATAGTTTTCTCTGATTTTTTTAATATAGCTGTATAATTTCTAGATACTGATAAATCTAATACATCATCATTAGTTATTTGATATTGTACTTTCTTTTTTAATGTTGATGCTTCTACTATTAAATTGGAATCTTGAATCTTTTCATTATTTGTTGTTGTTGTATGATGTTGAGTGTTTGAAGAAGCCTTTTTCTTTCCTGATGTTAATGTTGTTGTATTATTAAAAGATTGATCATCACTTGTTATTGTTGTATTATTATTATTGGTTTTATCAATAGAACCATCACCACCTCCTCCTAATAATTTGTCTTTAAATAAATATACAATAATTAACAAGGGAATTGTGAGTGAGAGAATGAATGTTAACATTTTTTTAAAATCTATTTTAATAATACAACAACATCCAGAGCATATTTTACAATTCAATTCTGAAGAACACATTAGTTTGATGATCAAATAATAGGTGACTTCTTGCCTTTAATAGTATTAAAATTCTTTCAATTTCCTATTCTTTTCTTCCATTGCATATTCAATATAATTTCTTTAAATCAAAGTTAAACATTTTCAATTCAAACAACATAAATTTAATCAGATCCCACAGTGTCGAATTTTCCTTTGAATAACTGATGGGGAGCTGTACTATGATGCTCTTTTTATTAAGGTTTTTTGAAATTAAATTCATTCAAAACACGCAATACATTGGCTTTGGAAATTAAGGATTGGTCATCGTCCAATCATTTCGAAACTTCTACTATCTATGTCATATGTTTCCTATCTGATTCCTGCTTCAATAATTGATCAAACTTTCCATTATATACAACAAAAGATGGCTAAGGATTCAAATCTTAATTCAAAAAAAATACGTAAAAGAGAAGATATTATTTCCTATTCTACCATCAACGGAAGAAGATGTTCAAGACACTACTATTCCCAATGATCTTCTTCCTTATGTTACCTTAAAACTTGAAATTCCAGCTAACAAGACATCATCTTTGCAAAAATAATGCAATGAAAGACAATTGGAATTGCCAATAACTTATTCCCAAGAAGATTAAGGATGAGAATGAACATGATCGTTTCGAAGTTAGTTTCGTCAATTGTGATCATGTTCATGATTCATACAAGATTTCTCAAAGCTATTCCTGCTGTCAGTAACAATGATGATTCTTCATATCTTAAACTTATTTTAAATATCATCCAATCAAAAGTGGTAAAACTCCAAAGATTGAACATCTTCTATTTCACATTATCATCTTTTCACAAGATTTTCCAAAGTATTACAAACAACATGTTCATAAATCTTATAATGAAACTTTAAAAGAAAGGGAAAATAAACAAAACCATGGATCATTAATTAGTGATGTAATATGGCTCTCCTCTTTCAACTTTTTATAATCAATATAGATTAATTCTTTCATTCTTGTTGAACTCAAATCATTCCAAAATTTAACAAATAATGAAAAAGATTAAAGGATTGGAAAAGATTATGGGAGAGGTGAGTTATTTTGTAACATTAGATTCGTCCATTCCTTTCGAATTAATGTTAGACTTTTGTAAACTCACAATCAAAACAATTACAAATTACAATTATCTGAATCAATTTTAATTACAATACCTCAACAACTTTTAGAACAGTTTTCACGTTCCAAAAATAACTTTTTCACGTTTGGGTTTCAGAGGATTGTTGTCATGTCCTTTAAATTTAACATTTTCTTGCGTCACGTTTTGATTCCCCACTTTAAAAAAAATGTCAGAAAATATATTGACAGCTATTCGGAATCTTCCAAGATATTCTTCTTGTACAATAGAATGTTCTGAAAATAATTTATTTAAAATTTCATCCAAAACAGATAATACTATCAAGTCATTACAAGTTGAAAAATATTATGATTTTGTATATGATTATGATGAATTAAAAAAAACAATATCTAATAGATCATCACATTATAACATAGCAAGAGTATATGATATATTTAAATTAGTTATTAATGATGAATATTATAAATGTATTGAAACTGAGTATTGTAAAAGTACATTATTTAATTTTTTTAAAGATGAAATTCCATCAGCAAAAATAATTAAACAAATATTAAAACAAGTATCTAATGTATTAAAATATATTTATGATAATGATAAATTAATTTATAATAATAATAAGTATGATAATTCTAAATTAATTAAAAATAATATTATTGTTAAAGAATTTAATAGAGAAGAAGAAACAATTACAGTTATGTTAAATGATACTAGTAATTTTATATCAATTGAACAATCATACTATTTTCAATTGCTTAGTGATGTTATGAAAGCTTTATCAATAGTAATATATGAAATTACAACCAGAAAATCATTTTCAAATGAAACAGAATTAATAAGAAAAGATTATGAACAATTGAAAATATTAGATGACCAATTAATAGATTTTTTAATTATACTTTCGAATGAAAATTATTTTGAAAAATTATCATTTTTTAATAATAGAGAAGTGAATGATGAATTAAAAGATGTACATGAATTATTTAAAAAAGATAGAGAAATTATATTAGAAACTGTTAAACACAATGGTAATGCATTTGAATATGTTGATGATTCACTCAAAAAAGATAGAGAATTTGTATTAGAAGTTGTTCAAAAATTTGGAAACATAGAGACAATATCATGGAATAATATTTATTCAAGTATTTTGAACAAATATGGATTTGAAATTATTTCATTTATTGGTTATTGTTATTACTTTACATTTCTAGTATATGATACAAGTAGAAAAAAAAATGTTGTAGTAGGAATTATTGAAAACATTTTATCAAAAGAAACACTTAAGTTTTTAAAAAGAGTTAACTTTCAGTCTAACATTAGAAAATTAGAATGTGTTAGAACTGATGAGATTAGTTTTGATGTTATGGAATTCAGATCACTTGTAGATTACATTTATAATACTAATTCTAAAACTATTATTGAAAAACTTAGTATTTTTACTAAAATACTTAATTTAGTACAATCATTTCATAATAAGAATATTGTAATAACAAATTTAAATCCTAATAATATTGTATTAATGGAAAATGATGAATTAAAATTTGTAGATTTTTCATTAAATTTTGAATATATAGCACCTGAGGTATTTGAAACAAATGAATCACATAACAATGATATAACAAGTGATACATATTCATTAGGATGTATTTTATTAACATTACTAACTAATTGCAATATTTCTAAAATAGTACTACCTTGTAAAACTAAAAAAGATGAAAATGAATTACATAACCAAATTGAAAAATTAATTAATAGATATGTTGAATGTGAAAAAGAAATTAAAAATATATTAATTAAATGTATTAATAGAATGATTCACATAGACTCTATGAAACGTATGAATTGTTTTTATTATAAAAATATTATTTTAAATATTATCAAATATTTGAATGGTGAAATTAATGAAAATGAATTGAATATAAATTTAAATATATTAGAAAATGAAGATTGTGCTTATTCAGAATTTTCTAAATTTATTTCATATTTTAATTCAGGAAGTATTGAAAATGCTATTTATTTATATAATAATTTAATTATCAAGTATCCATGTACAGGTTTATATATTATGGGTGCACAATTATATATTCAATGTGGAGATTATCATAAATTTAAAGAATGTATTAATTTAGCATATAATTTAGATAATAATTGTAAAGCTGTACATGTTTACAATGCAATTTATTATAAATCAATACATGATTATGAAAATTTAAATAATACATTAAATATATTAAATAATACAAATATTACATTTACAGAACCTACATTTAATGAAGTTATTACTCTAAAAAATGGAGAAACCAATAATGTTATATATCCTGAATTGCAATCAAAACTATTAACATCTAATCAAGAATCAAATAATAATACAAAAATTATTCCTAAAACAACAGGTACTCCCCTATCAGATGAGTTAGTTATTACAGTTTTTTATAAAGATACAAAAAGATCTCACAATAATTGGGATGTCAAAGGTGAATCGTTACAGAATATTAAAAACCATTGTGCTGTCATATTTAAAGATAAAAATCTATCCACTCTAATTGATAAATCAAATGAAATTGAAGTAAAGCATGAAAATATGCTTAAACATTTAGGTGAATATAAAATTGAAGGAAGTGAAGAAATTATTAAAAAAGAAGATTTAAATATATCTTCTGAATATCAAAGTAAATTTCCAATAATCAAATATTTAAATGCAAAAGTATCAATAGTGGAATATAATAATGAATTGAAAGTGAAAAAGTTGGTAGATGTTCCTACTAATGAACAAGATTTTATTGATAGATGTGAAACTATTCAATCAATTAAATCTGATAATGTTATAGAATATTTACAATTTGGACTTGAGAATAATAGAGTGTATTATATTATAATGCCAATAGCTATTTGTGATTTACGTACATATTGGTATACTAATTTTTTTATTTTTGATAAAACAATAGACAAGTTATTAAATTATTTTATTCAAATTACTAGTGGAATTATAGCAATCCATGACAATAACATCATCCATCAAGATTTAAAATTAGAAAATATATTAGTATTTGATAATGATATTCTTAAAATATGTGATTTTGAACATTCAAAGTTAACTTTTAATAATACTATTACATTAGATGGTATTGGAACTTTATTATATAGATCACCAGAATCTGAATTATCAATAGGAACTGCAACAAGATTTGGAAATTGTTTAGATTCATATAGTTTAGGATGTATAATATTTGAAATGTTATGTAATAATAAGTATAACGTTTTAATGATTGATGGTAAACCATTCTCTTCTATAATGATAGCAAATAATTCTAATGATATAATACATAAACATATTGAATGGATGATTAAACAATCAGATATTGTACCTAACCATTTATCAGATTCAATTATAAATTTATTGAAAAATCTAATTACAAAAAATCCACTTGAAAGAATGAAATCAAATGATATTTTATCACAACTTTTAATAATCCAACAAGAATTGAATCAAGTTAATGATAGGCATTTTATACCTGAGTATAATAGTATTCCTACTAATGTTAATAACCATATTACAAATTTAACTTTAAATAATATTAATCAAGACTCTATTCAAAATATTGGAAAATATTGTAAAAATTTGAAATATTTAAATATTAGTGGATGTGATATTAGATTGTTTGGAAATTATCAACCAGATGAAAATTCTCCACAAATTATTAATTGTTTTTCTAAATTGAAACATTTAGTCTTAAATAATTGTACTCAATTAGAACAAGTCTATTCAATATCAATGAATCAATGTAATATTACCACATTAGAATTGAAACATTGTCCTAAATTGAATTTAATTAATATTTCATCAGAATCATTAACAGATTTATTTTTAAATTTTACACCCAACATTACAGAAATAACTCTTGGAACGAGAAATAATCCATTTAAAATTGAAAATATTCCATATTTTATGCAAGAATGTAAAACTGTCAGATCAGTTTGTGAATTTATTTGCACTCTTGATACAACTCCAGAAATGATAGATGATGAATTAGACAGTGCACTAAATGAATTGAATATTATGAAACCACGCAAATTTTTAACGTACCTTTATCGGTATAACACTAAGGTTCAAGAATATTGTAGCATCAAATGTGACTTTCCTGCCAAAACTAATAAGTGCACCGAGTTTTTAACCACTCTGACTCTAGATCAAGTGATTGTACTAGACTGAATTGGTTCGAATAAAGTTTTATTTCCTATTTAAATATAAAGATAAAGCAGTAACAGAACCAATAACAGCACCTGATAATATCCACCATTTACAACTCATAAATGGACATTTAAATTGTGCAGAATTTGTATTATTGGAATGTTGTTGTCCACTTGAATAGGTACATTGATTCATTAATTTTTCATCAACATATTCTTGACTAGTTGGATATACCTTAGGTTTAACAAGATAATTTGTTTCTTCTCTTAATTCATTTGAATTATTAAAAGTATTTGTTGAAATGGTAATTGTTGAAATGGTAGTAGTAGTATTTAAAATATTTTCATTTCTAATTTCAGCCAAAACTTGAGAAGGTAATAAATACCATCTCAAATGACCATATTTCTTTGCAAATTTAAACTTTTCATCACCAAATAATCTATAAATTTCATGTTCATATGATAATTGGAAAGGTGCTCTTTCTTGTGTAAATAATTCAATAGATTGTGTTAATAATCTTTCAGCATCCTCCAATATATCTGAATAATTATGAATAGTATTAGGTTCCATATCATGTAATTCACTTGAATGATCTAAAAATTGTAATTTACCATTTTCAAAAGTAACATCTGTTAATTTTTTACGATGTTGTTGTAAAAAGTTTGTAAAATCTTCATGAATTGATGATAAATTATCAGTTGAATTGATATCAAATGTTCTATGCATCCATTCATTACTCTTTTCATTAAAAATATAATAGGGTAAGAATTTCCAACCATGTGTTGCAACAAAATCAACTGCCTTTACAACAAAATCAACAGTTTCATCATCAAAAAAATAATTTAAATTCAATCTTGTCCAACCAGGTTTTAAATGTGTTAATGAAATTGGTGTTTCATAAGATTCCATTAAAGCAGTTTCTAATTCAATTGCCTTTTCATGTGTAATACCAAGTATTTCCATACCAAGTGGACCAGCACATGAACATCCACCTCTAGTTTGTACACCAAATAAATCATTTAATAATAATGAAACAAATGAATGATGTAAAAAACTATTACCATGTTTAACTAGAAATGAAAAGAATGCTAATTTTTTAACACCACCCTTTTCAATTGATTCTCTACCTGGTCCTAAAATGATTAAATTTAAATTATTTGACCATGTTTCAAATGCTCTATCTCTATAAGCATCTTCTAATTTAGAAATTAAAGAAGGACCAACAGTATCTTTTAATTTAAATACTAATGCACATCTAATAGATCCAATAATATCAGGTGTACCTCCTTCTTCTCTCTCTTCAATTGAAGTTGTATATGAATGATTTCTATCATCAACAAAATAAACAGTACCACCACCTGGTCGTGTTGGAACTGCATTTTTAAATAATTTTCTCTTTGCAATTAAAACACCAGGTGTACTTGGTCCACCTACAAATTTATGAGGTGAAATAAATATAGCATCCTTATGATAGATTGGATCATTGGATGGATTTACATTAATTGAAACATAGGGTGCACTTGCTGCATAATCAAAAAAACATAATGCTCCATTTAAATGACACAATTTACATATTGAATCACAATCTGAAATTACACCTGTTACATTAGATGCTGCTGTAAATGATCCAATTAATAATCTCTTATTTTTTATATTATTATTATTTAAATTATTATTATTAGAATTATTATTTAAATTATTAAAATTATTATTATTAGAAGAATATTTAATTAAACATTGTTCTAAATGTTTTAAATTAATATTACCATATCTATCTTCACTTATTTGAATAACAATTGCACCACTTTCTCTCCATGGTAAAATATTAGAATGATGTTCAGCACATGAAATGAAAACAATTGGAATTTCATTTTCATTATTTGTAGATAATGCTAATAATACTCTCTCTCTAACACCTAAACAATGAACTAGTGTATTAATAGCACTTGTACTACCACTACCTTCAAATAGAACAACATCACAATCTTCATCTGTTACTTGTCTTTCACTTGGTAATTTGGAAAATTTACAAAGTGAACATGTTGATGATTCAAATGATGATGGTAATGATGATACATTATTACATTCATTTGATTGATTTGAATGATTAGATTGATTAGAATTAACTAATTTAGCATTAACAGATTGTGCAATGATTTGTCTAGCATCTTCTCTAAAATGAGTAGTTTGATAACCAGTGAATGAAGTAGTAGTATGTGTATTAGCATAGGTAGGTAATACTTGTTCAAATAAATAATCTTCAATAAATTTCAATGGTTTACCAGATGCAATATAATCACAATAAGTAATTGGAACATAACGATTCTTTGAAAATGGTGATTTTAATACTGCTTCACCTCCTACTATATTATCATGTATACTTGTTATGAGTGATATCTTTTCATTCATCCAATCTTGCATTTTCTTATTTAATACCTTGTTATTATTATTATTAATATTATTATTATTAATATTATTATTAATGTTATTAATATTATGAATATTATTGTCAATGGCTAAATCATTATTATCAATGTTATTGTTGTTATTGTTGTCATTATTATCAGAGTGTGTTCATTGCAATGTCATGAAGTACTTTATAGGTAATAGAATTAGGATTGAATGGACGAGATCTGTGCATTGTAGAACGTTTTGTTGTGGAATATTGTTGTGGTGAATTAATTCTACTATTATTATTATCTGAAGAAGAAGCAGCAGCAGCAACAGGAGATAAAAGATTCTCCGAACTTGAAGGAGTTAAAATAATGGTAGGAGTTGTTACTTCATCATCAACAACAACATCAACATTATAATTATCATTGGATAATGATGACATTTTTTAAATCAGTGTTATCTAATATTATATTGATGATGATAATAGACAGTTTAATGTTAATGGTGATGAGAAAATGTTATGAAAATTGTTGAAGGTGAAGTAATGGAATGACCAAACAGTTGAAGAAGAATATCATTACATTGTTATGAAGAGTGTTAATATAATAATAATAATATTCATACACGTTTGGTTATTGAATTCAATTTTTTGGATAAGTGAAATTATAATTGTCGAATTGAATTGTAAAGGTGAAATAATTACGTACAAATTGGTGTGAGCAAAAGATTTGGCGTCTTGTTTGGTTATTATTGATGCGCTGATTTTTGAAAGTGCAGAGATGAAGGTGAGAATTTCCAAGGTTTTTTTTTCAGACCGTTAGTTTTTGGGCACTGAGTTTCAGTTTACAAAAACCAATCGGATCACCAAAGTGGATTAGTGGCTTTTCTGATATGAAAATACATGAAATCGTGATTTGAAGGTGTCAACGTAGCAGACTTGGCCGAGTGGTTAAGGCGACAGACTTGAAATCTGTTGGGGAAACCTTCGTAGGTTCGAATCCTGCAGTCTGCGTGTGAAATTTTGATGTTATATCAAAACTCAGTAGCGTAGGTTTATTAGCTCTGAAATTTAACCAGGTTACATTGTCACCTGCGCTTTGGATATCAAATAGAAACAAGCGTAAGTCTAGGCAGCCAATACTGAATATCTTCGGAAGCTTGAGGTTGTAATGTTATTGTTTGAAACATTATCAGGTTTAATGGTTGTTTATGTGAAAATAATGTGGAAGGGTGTTGTTATGTT